>NW_021698356.1:0-24903 GCF_005190385.1 Monodon monoceros
GTTTCCTTTGCTGTGCAAAAGCTTTGAAGTTTCATTAGGTCCCATTTTTTTTTTGTTTGGTTTTTTTTGCGGTACGCGGGCCTCTCACTGTTGTGGCCTCTCCCGTTGCAGAGCACAGGCTCCGGACACGCAGGCTCAGTGGCCATAGCTCACGGGCCCAGCCGCTCTGTGGCATGTGGGATCTTCACGGACCGGGGCACAAACCCGTGTCCCCTGCATCGGCAGGCGGACTCTCAACCACTGTGCCACCAGGGAAGCCCCCATTTGTTTATTTTTGTTTTTATTTCCATTTCTCTAGGAGGTGGGTCAAAAAGGATCTTGCTGTGATTTATGTCATAGAGTGTCCTGCCTATGTTTTCCTCTAAGAGTTTGATAGTTTCTGGCCTTACATTTAGGTCTTTAATCCATTTTGAGCTTATTTTTGTGTATGGTATTAAGGAGTGATCTAATCTCATACTTTTACATGTAGCTGTCCAGTTTTCCCAGCACCACTTATTGAAGAGGGTGTCCTTTCTCCACTGTGCATTCCTGCCACCTTTATCAAAGATAAGGTGACCATATGTGTGTGGGTTTATCTCTGGGCTTTCTATCCTGTTCCATTGATCTGTCTTTCTGTTTTTGTGCCAGTACCATACTGTCTTGATTACTGTAGTATAGTCTGAAGTCAGGGAGCCTGATTCCTCCAGCTCCGTTTTTCGTTCTCAAGATTGCTTTGGCTATTCAGGGTCTTTTGTGTTTCCATACAAAGTGTGAAATATTTTGTTCTAGTTTTTTGAAAAATGCCAGTGGTAGTTTGATAGGGATTGCATTGAATCTGTAGATCACTTTGGGTAGTAGAGTCATTTTCACAATGTTGATTCTTCCAATCCAAGAACATGGTATATCTCTCCATCTATTTGTATCATCTTTAATTTCTTTCATCAGTGTCTTATAGTTTTCTGCATACAGGTCTTTTGTCTCCCTAGGTAGGTTTATTCCTAGGTATTTTATTCTTTTTGTTGCAGTGGTAAATGGGAGTGTTTCCTTAATTTCTCTTTCAGGTTTTTCATCATTAGTGTATAGGAATGCAAGAGATTTCTGTGCATTAATTTTGTATCCTGCAACTTTACCCAATTCATTGATTAGCTCTAATAGTTTTCTGGTGGCATTTTTAGGATCCTCTATGTATAGTATCATGTCATCTGCAAACAGTGACAGTTTTACTTCTTCTTTTCCAATTTGTATTCCTTTTATTTCTTTATCTTCTCTGATTGCCATGGCTAGGACTCCAAAACTGTGTTGAATAATAGTGGTGAGAGTAGACATTCTTGTCTTGTTCCTGATCTTAGTGGAAATGCTTTCAGTTTTTCACCATTGAGAATGATGTTTGCTGTGGGTTTGTCATATATGGCCTTTATTATGTTGAGGTAGGTTCCCTCTATGCCCACTTTCTGGAGAGTTTTTATCATAAATGGGTGTTGAATTTTGTCAAAAGCTTTTTCTGCATCTATTGAGATGGTCATATGGTTTTTATTCTTCAGTTTGTTAATATGGTGTATCACATTGATTGATTTGCATATATTGAAGAAACCTTGCATCCCTGGAATAAATCCCACTTGATCATGGTGTATGATCCTTTTAATGTGTTGTTGGATTCTGTTTGCTAGTATTTTGTTGAGGATTTTTACATCTATATTCATCAGTGATATTGGTCTGTAATTTTTTTTGTAGTATCTTTGTCTGCTTTTGGTATCAAGGTGATGGTGGCCTCATAGAATGAGTTTGGGAGTGTTCCTTCCTCTGCAAATTTTTGGAATAGTTTGAGAAGGATGGGTGTTAGCTGTTCTGTAAATGTTTGATTGAATTCACCTGTGAAGCTATCTGTCCTGGTCTTTTGTTTGTTGGAAGATTTTTAATCACAGTTTCAATTTCATTACTTGTGTTTTGGTCTGTTCATATTTTCTGTTTCTTCCTGGTTCAGTCTTGGAAGGTTATACCTTTCTAAGAATTTGTCCATTTCTTCCAGGTTGTCCATTTTATTGGCATAGAGTTGCTTGTAGTAGTCTCTTAGGATGCTTTGTATTTCTGCGATGTCTGTTGTAACTTCTCCTTTTTCGTTTCTAATTTTATTGATTTGAGTCCTCTCCCTCGTTTTCTTGATGAGTCTGGCTAATGGTTTATCAATTTTATTTATCTTGTCAAAGAACCAGCTTTTAGTTTTATTGATCTTTGCTGTTGTTTTCTTTGTTTCTATTTCATTTATTTCTGCTGTGATCGTTATGATTTCTTTCCTTCTGCTACCTTTGGATTTTGTTTGTTCTTCTTTCTCTAGTTCCTTAGGTGTAGGGTTAGATTGTTTATTTGAGATTTTTCTTGTTTCTTGAGGTAGGCTTGTATAGCTATAAACTTCCCTCTTAGAACTGCTTTTGCCACATCCCATAGGTTTTAGATTGTCATGTTCTTATTGTCAATTGTTTCTAGGTATTTTTTGATTTCCTGTTTGATTTCTTCAGTGATCTGTTGGTTATTTAGTAACATATTGTTTAGCCTCCATGTGTTTGTGTGTTTTACATTTTTTTCCCTGTCATTGATTTCTAATCTCATTGCGTTGTGGTCAGAAAAGATGCTTGATATGACTGCAATTTTCTTAAATTTACCGAGGCTTGATTTGTGACCCAAGATGTGATCTATCCTGGAGAATGTTCTGTGTGCACTTGAGAAGAAAGTGTAATGTGCTGTTTTGGAATGGAATGTCCTATAAATATCAATTAAATCTATCTCATCTATTGTGTCATTTAACGTTGTTTTTCCTTATTAATTTTCTATTTGGATGATCTGTCCATTGGTGTAAGTGAGGTGTTAAAGTCCCCCACTATTATTGTGTTACTGTTGATTTCCTCTTTTATAGCTGTTAGCAGTTGCCTTATGTATTGAGGTGCTCCTGTGTTGGGTGCATATATATTTATAATTGTTATATCTTCTTCTTGGATTGATCCCTTGATCATTATGTAGTGTCTTTCCTTGTCTCTTGTAACATTCTTTATTTTAAAGGCTATTTTATCTGATAAGAGTATTGCTACTCCGGCTTTCTTTTGATTTCCATTTGCAGGGAATATCTTTTTCCATCCCCTCACTTCCAGTCTGTATGTGTCCCTAGGTCTGAAGTGGGCCTCTTGTAGACAGCATATATATGGGTCTTGTTTTTGTATCCATTCAGCAAGCATGTGTCTTCTGTTTGGAGCATTTAATCCATTCACATTTAAGGTAGTTATCGATATGTATGTTCCTATGACCATTTTCTTAATTGTTTTGGGTTTGTTTTTGTAGGTCCTTTTCTTCTCTTGTGTTTCCCACTTAGAGAAGTTCCTTTAGCATTTGTTGTAGAGCTGGTTTGGTGATGCTGAATTCTCTTAGCTATTGCTTGTCTGTAAAGCTTTTGATTTTTCCATCAAATCTGAATGAGATCCTTGCTGGGTAGAGTAATCTTGGTTGTAGGTTCTTCCCTTTGATCACTTTAAGTATATCATGCCACTCCCTTCTGGCTTGTAGAGTTTCTGCTGAGAAATCAGCTGTTAACCTTATGGGAGTTCCCTTGTATGTTATTTTTCATTTTTCCCTTGCTGCTTTCAGTAATGTTTCTTTGTCTTTAATTTTTGCCTATTTGATTACTGTGTGTCTCTGCATATTTCTCCTTGGGTTTATCCTGTATGGGACTCTGCACTTCCTGGACTTGGGTGGCTATTTCCTTTCCCATGTTAGGGAAGTTTTCGACCATAATCTCTTCAAATATTTTCTTGGGTCCTTTCTCTCTCTCTTCTCCTTCTGGGAACCCTATAATGTGAATGTTGTTGCGTTTAATATTGTTCCAGAGGTCTCTTAGGTTGTCTTCATTTTTTTTCATTCTTTTTTCTTTAGTCTGTTCCAGAGCAGTGAATTCCACCATTTTGTCTTCCAGGTCACTTATCCGTTCTTCTGCCTCAGTTATTCTGCTATTGGTTCCTTCTAGTGTAGTTTTCATTTCAGTTATTGTATTGTTCATCTCTTTTTGTTTGTTCTTTAATTCTTCTAGATCTTTGTTAAACATTTCTTGCATCTTCTCAGTCTTTGCCCCCATTCTTTTTCCGAGGTCCTGGATCATCTTCGCTATCATTATTCTGAATTCTTTTTCTGGAAGGTTGCCTATCTCCATTTAGTTGTTTTTTGGGGGTTTTATCTTGTTCCTTCATCTGGTACATAGCCCTCTGCCTTTTTATCTTATCTATCTTCCTGTGAATGTGGTTTTTGTTCCACAGGCTGCAGGATTGTAGTTCTTCTTGCTTCTGCTGTCTGAGACCTAGGAATTCTTTTCTAACCTCTCACACGTGAGGATTCGATGATTGTTAAGTTCTTGAATTCATGAAAGACAGAGACTTGAAGGCCAGACTAAGCAGTCTGGATTTTATTCCCTGCCAGTGTTGGAGGGTCTCCTGCAGAGTCAGGGGTGGCTGTGGCTCACCATGAGGACAAAGACACTGGCAGCAGAAGTTCTGGGAAGTACTCCTTGGCATGAGCCCTCCCAGAGTCCAAATATTCCATTCTTTTATCCTTCTCTTTTTATATTTTTATGTCACAATATACTTCATTTTATCCACATATTTGTTAAAATGCTATTGTAGCTATAGTTTTTTCTGTTGCATTTTTAAAATTCAGCTCCAGAACGTTTTTTGGTTCTTATTTACAATTTATGTCCATTGTATTTTTCTTTTCTTCATGTTTTTTCTGATTTCATTGAATTGTCTTTTTTTTCTTATAGCTCACTGAGGTTTCTTATAACAGTATTTTAAAATTATTTATTAGGTAAATTGCAGATTTCTAAGTCTTTGGGATTGGTAACTGGCAGACTTTTGCAATCCTTTAGTAGTGTTAGATTACTTTGATTTTTTTTAATGTCCCTGGGGTTTTGTGCTGCTTTCAATTCTGAAGTAGCAGCCACCTGCTCCAGTATTTACTACTTGTTTTCAGGAGAGAAACACCTTCTGTCAGCCCTGTAGAATTAGAGATTCTGAGGCTTTTTCAGACCTTTATGGATAAACCTGTTTCATGCTTCTTATCACATCTTTTGGCAGAATTCATAAGCTTATGTGCCATCTGTTGATCTTGCAACACAATAGGCTGGGTGCTGACAGCCCCTCTTTTCTTCTCCTAAGGGTGATGCTAATGCAGAAATTTATGGTCTGTCTCTGTCCTGCAGATGTGAGCCAACTTTCTGTGTGTGTTCTCAAGCTGTCTGCCAAAGCTTGCCCTCAGTGCCTTGGTTGGGAGCACACATGGTGAACTGACCACAGCATGAGGGTTTGTGTTGGTGAGGTGTGGAGAGCACCAAGGGTGCCCATTGGCCAGTTGGGAGGATCTATGGGTGAGGCATCCCTACTGGCTCATGGATGGGCTTCTTTTTTTTTTTTTTAACATTTATTTATCTATCTATCTGCCCCAGGTCTTAATTGTGGCACACAGATCTTCACTGCAGCATGTGGGATCTTTTTAGTTGCAGCATGTGGGATCTTTTTAGTTGCAGCATGCGGGATCTTTTTAGTTGCGGCATGCGAGATCTTTTTAATTGCGGCATGTGGCATCTTTAGTTGCGGCATGTGGGATCTAGTTCCCTGGCTAGGGATCGAACCCGGGCCCCCTGCATTGGGAGCACTGAGTCTTAGACACTGGACCACCAGGGAAGCCCAGTGGATGGGCTTCTTGATGGACTCTGGAATACAGCTAGTATAATCTGCACCACATTAATGCCTTACCAGAATCCTATCTGCTACCTTTTCCCAACCCCCAGTCATACAACTAACTCATAATTCAGCACTCTGAATGGAGCAAGAAGACAACGGGCCTTTCGGGCAGCATCTTACACAGTTGGAGAAGCTACATGCTCATTCACATGCTTCCACTTGCCCCTGCAGGAGAAATCATGGGCCAGGAAGATATCTCTTGGCCCTAAATTGTACAATCTTGGGGGAGGCGTGATGTCGGTAAAGTGAAACTATTCCCTTTACTTGGTCCAATGCATCCAAACTCATACTATTTTTTTTTCTCTCCAACGTTGTGCTAGTACTTCTCTACTAGAAACCTGGCTGTCCACAAAGGCTCTTTTGTTCATGAGTGATGGCTTAAAATAGTATTTTCCAGGTACCCCTGGACTATAGCCAAGAGGAGCCAGTTAACAGATGACTGCAAAGTCCAGAGCTGGGACTGAGGTCTCTATGCCTATTACTTTGTGCACGGGTGGGTGAGACTCCTCCTGGGCCCCTTGGTGTGTGGTGCTGGAACCCACAGCTCCCACAAAGACACTTTTGTCTGTGAATGAAGCCAAGTTGTTGAAGGGGGTCATGAGGAGGCACATCTTATTCAACCATAATGCTCATGGAACTCCTCACTGGAATATATTCAAGTCAAATTGAGTAACTCAACTTGAGCTTCCTTTACTTTGCTTTTATCTTTTCATTGGTCTTGAGGCCTCAACCAGGAGTCTTCCTCATTAAGGGAAGAAGTCCTAGCGAGAGAGAGAGAGAGAAGCTTCCATGAGACAGATTCTTACGTGGAAAAATGATTAGGTTCTTTGCCCCTCCTAGTAGAATCCCATTCTCTATAAAACCACCCACACTTTCTTGACCCAGGTCAGAGTTTCTTCCCACGCTGGAAAAAGACCAGAACAAGTCAGGGAACTGTTACCTCTTCATCTATAGGAGTTCTCAGACTTTGCCTCACATCATTATTACTTGGAAAACATTTAAAAATTCCCATCCCCAGGACTTAAAAGCATTCAGTAAATTAGTATTTCTGGGCATCAGTATTTTTAAAATATCACCATGTTATTCAAATTTGCTGCCAAATTGAGAATAAGTACACTTGCCCTACGTAGTAAAAAAAAAAAAAAAAAATGTGCATGTGAGTCACCTGAAAATATTGTTAAAAGGCAGTTTCTGTTTCAGAGGCCTGGGTTATGCCTAAAAGTCTGAAATCTGAACACAATTCAGGGACACAGACTACAGTACACTGAGACTACTAAGGGCCTCTTTTACACTGAAGTAAATAAAACTTGCTGACAAAATAAAACAATAAACCTTACAAGAGATGACTGGAAGTGAAAATATCTGTACAATATATCACATTGGGAGGATCTCATTATCATGAAGAAACTAACCAAATATAATTTCCAGTGATTTTTAATAACCAAAATTTATAAGATGAAGAAAGTATCCTCCATTATGGTTTTCAGTAGCACTCCTTCAGAGAGAAAAATTCTAGTTTCAGGAAACGCTCAGCTTAAAAAACATAGGTGTCTATTTTATCCAGAGTTTCCCAAATTCCAGTTACCTGCACACTAAATACAAATAAATGCTAATCAATTGCTTCCTACTGGCATTATAGCTTAATATTTTCCAGTGTGTTGACTCAGTTTCTTATTAACTTGCTAATATTTTCCTTTATTTTTCTTTCAGTTTTACTGAGATGCAATTTCTACATACAGTACTGTAGAAATTGGAGGTGCACAGCATAATGACTTGACATATATTGTAAAAGGATTAGCAAACAATTTTTCTAATTTACTAAATACTTTATATGACAGTTTGGTAACTTCCATTTAAAACATAATTTAAATTTACATCATTCATAACATTACATGAAATGGGCTGTGAAACTCTCAATGGTATTTGGTGTTCTGAAATTTGTACATAAACCACACCTGGGGAAGTGCTAATTCATGAGACAAATTCTGCTCTTTTCTTCTTTCTTTTACTGCAGTAGTCCCCTCTAAGACACGTTAGCCTGGAGGCTGTCTTCCGTGCCTTGGGGTGGGGCGGATCACTCTCCTCAGAGGAGGAGACCAGAAAGTCCTCATGGAGAACATGGACTGGGACATGGGGTAGGATCACCCAGATTCCTCTAAGATGTGAAACATCTGACTTGTAGGAGCAGCTTCTCAGGAGGATGAAATGAAAGTTGTTCTGAACCTGGAGCCCTTCTCCCATCCCTTGTCCCATCATGAAGACAATTCTGGGGGGTTGGTGTGGAACGTGCATAGATGGTGGGGGTTGGGGGACAGTGCAGGCCTGGATTGGGTGAGGTGAGTTGGGTAGAGGCTGTGAGTCAGTGCTTAGCACTGGGGCAGGTGGCCTTATGGTCATTTGATGTGCCTGTGTGTATCCAAGTCCAGTTGTACTGGGAAGAGGATGAAGACTATGGACAATTCCACAGATCAGGTCTCTGAGTAACGTCAGAGGAAAATAAGGACCTGAGTCTTACTTTATTGGGGATAGAGTAGGGGGTAGGCTGGAGGGGGGAGGTTCTAGCAAAACTGGATGGAGACCTGGGAAGATCTCTTCCCTGGGGCCTGAGTTTGGAGTCCTGGTCACCTTTATGTTTGACAGGCTCTGGTCCACACACTGAGGCTACTTCAGGACACTTGAGTTGTGCCTTGTGGTTGATGACATGGTCCAGACCAGATGTCTTGGTGGTAAGCTGGGGACATCATAGGAGAAGATCCCAGGCCTGTTGTCTGTCACCTTGGCAATGATGGTTGAGCACTGACCAATGTGCTTGGGTGCAGGTTGTGAGGTAATAATGATACCCTCATCCTGTCCTTTATCTGGTCCACAAGTTGAGAGCAAAGAGCTCAGTACAGAGTTCTTGATGTAAGACTGTTCAAGGCAGATGGCCCTCATATCAGGTGTCTTGAGTGGTGGATGACGTGTGAAAACAAGTTCCTTGACAAATTTTTTAGTGACTGGGTGGACAGTCATTGGCTTGGAAGGATGCTGTGGGAGAAGACACCACAAATATAAAGTATATTTGAACGGCCTCTCAAGACAAAAAATAGAAGTGACCAAATAAAAATATTTGGAACCTATGAAATTAAATTTCACTGAAAGAGAAATAAAAATGATCATGTTACATATGAAGAGGCACCCAACCTCAAAGATAGTCGGGGAAAATACATTACAATGCCAATGTAACGGTTTTTTCCCTATTATACTGGAAACTTAAACTGCCTTTGTAGCGCCTCTTGTCAATATCAGTGGAAACAAGCCCTCTGATACACTCTTGCAGGGAGTATACATGACTTAATGTCCTTTGCTTCTTTAGGTTCTGGGCTTTAGGGGTGCTGTGGGGCTGATGTTTGTGTGATGACCTTGATATTTGCTGTGTCCTTGGGCCTCTAGTCAGTCTTCTTCAGGCACTGATCATTTGATTTCCCGTAGTAGAAGAAAAAGGGCAAAAAAATCATACAGGGATTGAATCAAGATGGTGGAATAGAAGGACGTGGAGTTCACCTTGTCCTGCAAATATTGAATACATCAAAAATACATCTACATGTGGAACAATCCTCACACAATACCTACTGAACACTAGCAGAAGATCTCAGACATCCAGAAGTGCAAGAAAGATCTCCACATAATGAGATAGGACAAAAGAAGAAAAAAAGGAAGAAAACAGGACCTGCACCCCTGGGAGGGAGCGGTGAAAGAGGAAATGTTCCCTCACCCTGGGAAGCCCCTTCACTGGTGCAGAGATCACCTGGGACAGAAAGGGAGCTGCAGAGACTTTGAGGAGGGCGCAGCAGCCAGTTTGCAGCAGACAAAACAGAGATCTGCACAGAGGATCTGTGCTTTGTGCAGTTCTCAGCCCAAGAATCATGCCTGCTGGTATGTGCGGGGGCTGGGTGCTGAAACTTGGGCTTCAGAGGACAGACCAGGGGAGAGGACTGGGGTTGGCTGCAGGGAGACAGCCTGAAGGGGCTGGAGTATAGTAAGTGCCCAAGCGGGGGCGTGTGCGGAAGAAGCCCAGGCCAGCCACAGAAGCAAAGTGCCATTGTTGAGGGGCAGGTGAAGGGAGGTGCAGGACCACCATAGCAGCCTCCTTGGTGCCACCTCTATGAGCTCTGGGAGTGCACAGGCGCCAGCAAGTTGCCCACCCTTGGAGGTGGGTCTGAAATCAGATCTGATCCCTGGGGACTGCATGACAAGGGAAGGAGGCCTGAAACCTGAGCCCTCTCCCCATGGCTGTGCGATCTGCAGCTTTATGTCACTGCCACTGGAGTACAGTTGATTTACAATATTACATTAGTCTCAGGGGTACAACATATTGATTTAATATTTTTATAGGTTATGCTCCACTTGAAGTTATTGCAAAATAATGGCTATATTTTCCTGTGTTGTACAATATATCCTTGTTTATTTTCTACATAGGGGTATTGGATTAAGAGAAACAAACTACTCTCTCTCCCTCCCTGCTTCCCTCTCCCCACCAGTAACCACTAATTTGTTCTCTGTGAGTCTATAGCTATTTTGTTACATACATTCCTTTCTTGCATTTTTTAGGTTCCACGTGTAAGTGAGAACATATTTTTCTTTCTCTAACTTATTTCACTAAGGTACTATATAATACATTCTAGGTCCATCCATGTTGCTGCAAGTGGCAGAATTTGATTCTTTTTTAATGGCTGAGTAATAGTCTATTGTGTATACATACCACATCGTCTTTATACATCTTCTAATCCAAGAGCATGGGATTATCTTTCCATTTCTTTGAATCCTCTTTAATATTCTTTATTAACGTTTTATAGTTCTCAGCATATAAGTCTTTCACCTCCTTGGTCAGGTTTATTCCTAGGTTTTGTGGGGGGTTTTTTGGTGCGATTTTAGAAGGTATTATTTTTTTACATTCCCTTTCTGATATTTCATTGTTAGTGTAAAGGAATGCAAATGATTTCCAAATGTTAATGTTGTATCCTTCTACTTTGCTGAATTAATTTATTAGATTTAGTAGCTTTTATGTGGAGTCCTTAGGGTTTTCTGTATATAGTATCATGTCATCTGTATATAGTGATGGTTTTACCTCTTTCCTTCCAATTTGGATACCTTTTATTTATTTCTCTTGTCTGATTGCTGTGGCTAGAACTTCCAATACAATGTTGAAGAGAAGTGGTGAGAGTGGGCATCCTTGTCTTGTTCCAGATTTCAGGGGGAAGGCTTTCAGCTTTTCACTGTTCAGTATGATATTGGCTGTGGGTTTGTCACAAATGGCTTTTATTATGTTGAGATATGTTCACTCTATTCCCACTTTGGTAAGGGTTTTTATCATGAATGGATGTTGAATTTTGTCAAGTGCTTTTTCTGTACCTATTGAGATGATAATGTGGTTTTTGACTTTTCTTTTGTTAATGTGGTGTATTACATTGATTTGTGTATGTTGAACCATCCTAGTGAACCTGGGATGAATCCCACTTGGTCGTGCTGTATGATCTTTTTTATGTGTTGTTGGATTCAGTTTGCTAATATTTTGTTGAGAATTTTTCCATCTATATTTATCAAAGATATTGGCCTGTAATGTTCTTTTCTTTTTAAATTTAATTAATTTTTGGCTACATTGGGTCTTCGTTGCTGCATGCGGGCTTTCTCTAGTTGCAGCGAGTGGGGGCTACTCTTCATTGGGGTGCATGGGCTTCTCATTGTGGTGGCTTCTCTTGTTGTGGAGCATGGGCTCTAGGCACACTGGCTTCAGTAGTTGTGGCACTCGGGTTCAGCAGTCGTGGCTCGTGGGCTCTAGAGTGCAGGCTCAGTAGTTGTGGTGCACGGGCTTAGTTGCTCTGCAGCATGTGGGATCTTCCTGGACTAGGGATTGAACCCGTGTCCCCTGCATTGGCAGGTGGATTCTTAACCACTGCACCACCAAGGAAGCACAGTGGTTTGTTTTTTTTTGTTTTTGTGGGGTTATTTTTTTGCTTTATACTTACTTTAATTTCTGCACTGGAAAAGAAAAGGAAGGTGTAAATGAGGACAGGTTAGTTTACAGTGACTCCATCTTTGCCTTTAAATTAATCTTTGCTCTTGGGAACAGAAGGGGATAGAAAGACAGGAAAACATCAAAGCACAAGAGTGAACTGGTGACCAAAATGCCTCCCCGTCCAGCTAACTAGGGATCTAAAAGCCTGGAGGCAGCGCCGTAAACACTGACAGACGTCAGTTAAGATACATTAAAAAAAAAAAAAAAATCCCCGTAATTCCATTCTCAAAATCAAGCACAAAAACTGACTGTGAAACATGGGTTCCATGTGTGCCCATCAGCCTGGAATGAGCGCCACCTGCTCTACAGCATCAGCCCTGCCGGCCAGGAAGGACCTACAGGTAGGGAGTAGGAGGGGATGCAACCTCCCAGAGCCACGGGCGGGTCTGTGTGCCTTGGAGGCTCTGCCTCTGGAATGTTCCGCATGGGCAGGCAGTGAGTTTGAGTCATGCGCCACACGTGGTTGAAGTGCTCACTTTATTTTCCATGTGCAAACTGTCACCTCTTTTTCATTTCTTATTTTGTTTATTTGGGTTCTCTCTCTTTTCTTCTTGGTGAGTCTAGCCAGAGGTTTGTCAATTTTGTTTACCCTTTCAAAGAACCAGCTCTTGGTTTTGTTGATATTTTTCTGTTGTTTTTTAAATATTTATTTTATTTATCTCCACCCTGATCTTTATTATTTCCTTCTTTCTGCTGACTTCAGGTATTGTTATTCTTTTTCTAATTCTTTTAGGTGGTAGGTTAGGTTGTTTACTTGAGATTTTTCTTGTTTTTTTGACGAAGGCCTGTATTGCTATGAACTTCCCTCTAAGAACTGCTTTTGCTGTGTCCCATAGATTTTGTATGGTTGTGTTTTCACTGTCGTTTGTCTCAAGGTATTTTTAAAATTTCCTTTTTGATTTTGTCATTGACCAGTTGGTTTTTTAGTAGCATGTTACTTAGTCTCCATGTAATTGTTTTTTTCTCATTTCTTTTCCTGTGGTTGATTTCTAGTTTCATGCCACTGTGGTCAAAGAAGATGCTTGAAATAATTCCTATACTCTTAAATTTGTTGAAGTTAGTTTTATGCCATAGTATGTGGTCAATTCTAGAGAATGTTCTATGTGCACTTGAAAATAATGTGTAGTCTGATATTTTTTGATGTAATGTCCTGAAAATATCAATTAAGTCTAACTATTCTATTGTATCATTTAGGATCTCTGTTTCCTTATTGATTTTCTCTCTAGAAGATCTGTCCATTGATGTGAGTGGTGTGTTAAAATCTACTATTATTGTATTCCTGTCAATTTCTCCTTTTATGTCTGTTAGTATTTATTTTATGTATTTGGGTGCTCCTATATTAGGTGCATGTATGTTGACGAGTATAAAATCCTCTTCTTGTATTGATCCTTTTATCATTATATAGTGTCCTTCTTTATCTTTCTTTATAGCCTTTGCTTTAAAGTCTATTTTGTCTAATACGAGTCTTGCAGCTCCTGCTTTCTTGTCATTTCTGTTTGCATGAAATACCTTTTTCCATCCCCTCACTTTCAATCTATGTGTGTCCTTTGCCCTAAGGTGGGTCTCTTGTAGGCAGCATACTGTAAGCTCTTGTTTTTTTTTTTTTTATCCAGTCTGCCACTCTGTGTCTTTTGATTGGAGCACTCAGTCTGTTGACATTTTTTTTTTAAAGTTCATACTTTATTCAGATTTCCTTAGTGTTTTTTTAATGTTTTTATTTATTTATTTTTGGCTGTGTTGGGTCTTTGTTGCTGTGCATGGGTTTTCTAGTTGCAGCGAGCGGGGGCTGCTCTTCATTGCAGTGCATGGGCTTCTCATTGCGGTGGCTTCTCTTGTTGCGGAGCATGGGCTCTAGGCGCGTGGGCTTCAGTAGTTGTGCCATACAGGCTTAGTTGCTCCGCGGCATGTGGGATCTTCCTGGACCAGGGCTCAAATCTGTGTACGCTGCATTGGCAGGCGGATTCTCAACAACTGCACAGCAGGGAAGCCCTCCATTGACATTTAAGGTAATTATTGATACATATGTATTTATTGCCATTTCAAACCTTGTTTTCCAGTTGATTCTTTGTTTCTTCTTCATTCCTTTTTCTGTTTTCTTTTTGTGGTTTGATGATTTCCTTTTATTTTATACTTGTGTTCTCTTCTTTTTGGTTTTTGTGAATCTATTGTATGTTCTTGATTTGTGGTTGCCCTGTTTTTCAAGTATTGTTAACCCTTGCTATATATGCTTGCTTTAGACTGGCAGTCATATAGGCTTAAACACATTCTAAAAAAAAAAAAAAAGAATCAGCATTTTCTTATTCTCCTTCCCCACATTTTATGATTTTGATGTCCCTTTTTACATCTTCATGTTTATCCTTTTGCTGTTCCTTGTGTTTATCATTGCTTTCACAAATAGGTTTTGTTGTTTTGTTTTTCTTTTTGATCTGTATACTGGCTAATTTAAATGATTTACTTTCCAATTGTGGATTTCTCCTTCCTATTTCTTCTTGCATCTTTTCTATTTAGAAATGACCTTTCAGTATTTCTTTTAGGATAGGTTTAGTATTGCTGTATTCTTTTAGTTTTTGCTTGTTTGAGAAATTCTTTATTTCTCCTCCTATTCCAAATGAAAATCTTGCTGGGTATTCTAGATTGCATATTTTTCTCTTTCAAGACTTAAAATATATTTTGTCACTCCCTTCTTGCCTGCAGTGTTTCTGTAGAGAAATCAGCTGATAGACTCATGGGGGTTCCCTTGTAAAGAACTCTTTGTTTTTCTCTTGCTGACTTTAGAATCCTCTCTTTAACTTTTGCCATTTTTATTTTATCTTGGTGTAGGTCTGTTTGGGTTCATCTTGTCTGGGACCCTCTGTGCTTCCTGTATCTGGATATCTGTTTCCTTCTTTAGGTTTGGGAACTTTTCAGCCATAATTTCTTCAAATACATCTTCAATCCCCTTTTCTCTTTCTTCTCCATCTGGAATCCCTATAACATGTAGATTGGCCTGCTTTATATTATCCCATAGGTCTCTTATATTGCTATTTTTTTTCCTTTGGCTTTTTGTCTGCTCTTCTGATTGGGTAATTTCCATTATTCTATGTTCCATATCACTTATTCTTTCTTCCACATTATTCATTCTGCTATTCACTGCCTTGAGCTCAGCTTTCATCTCGGGAAATGAATTTTCTAATTTTTCTTGGCTCCTCCTTATAGTTTCTAGTTCCTTTTTACAGTAATCTGAATTTCTGTCGATAGCCTTTCTTAATTCCTTCAGTATTTTCATTACCTCTCTTTTGAAATCAGTGTCTATTAGACTGAAGAGGTCTGTTTCATTGTTTGTTCCTTCAGGGGAATTTTCTTGGTTTTTTTAGCTGAGAGTGGATCCTCTGCTTCTTTATTTTGGTTCTGTGGTTCTATTTCTCTTAGTCTGTGAGTTTAGGAAAACAAGTATCTATTGTAGTCTTGGAGGGCTGTTTATATGCAGGGGCGTCCCTGTGTAGCTTGTGTGGGTTTAACAGTTTTTTGGCAGGAGGGCTGCTTTTGGTTTGGATGCTTGCCGTCACTTACCTCAGTGTGTGCTGGCTGCTACCCCCTTGATAGGGGGTGTGCAGGTGTGCAGGTGCATGGCTTGCACAGACTCCCAGGAAGGCAGGGGCAGTGGCTGGCTCCTAGTCATAGGTCCCTCTGCAGCAGCAGTGGTGGGTTGCAGGCCCCTGGGGAAGATCACCCTGGATCTTGGGGCCCTAGGTGGTGGAGGGGGGTCGTGCGGCCTCTTGGATGTGGGGGCAGTGGTTGGCGCCAGATTGCAGGGCCATCAGCAGTGGTGGTGGACCATGCACACTCCTGGGAAAGTTGGCCCCAGATCGTGGGATCCTTGGCAGTGGGCTGAACAGGCTCCTGGGAGGGTGAGGGCAGTGACCTGCACCCACTCACAGGACCCTCCATGGCAGTGGTGGCAGCAGTCCAGGCCTGTTCTGGAGACCAAGATGGCAGCCACGGCTCATGACCCCCACTGGAGCTTGAGAGGCGGTAGGCAGTGCCCTGCTCCCTGTGAGTGGGCAGAGGAGGAGCTCCTATGGTGGGCCCCCCCCTCTCCTCATGTCCCCCCCCCGACAATGGTGCCTTGCCTCTCTGATGGGCCCAGGCTTCTTCCCCATCTCCCTCAGTTGTGGCACACTGCACCCTAGCCCCCTCAGGCTGTCTCCACGCAGCCAACCCGTCCTCTCCGCCGGGTCTGACGTCTGAAGCTTGAGCCTCAGCACCCAGGCCCCACCTGTCCCAGTGGGCAAGCAGACAAGTGTCTCAGGCTGTGGAGAGCCAGGCAGTACTGAACATGTGTGCAGGTCTCTCTCTGCTTTGTGCTCCAAACACCTGTTGCTGCACTCTGCTCTGAGGCAAAAACTCCCCCTCTGTCCCTGCCAGTGAGGGGACTTCCAAGTGTGTGGAAACCTTTCCACTTTCACAGCTCCCTCCCAGAGGCACAGGTCCTGTCCTGATTTTCCTTCTCCCTCTCTCTGTCTCTGTCTCTGTCTCTCTCTCTCTCTCTCTCTCTCTCTTCTACCCTACCCTGTTACCTGGAGATTTTCTTGCCCTTTTGGAAGTCTGAGATCTTCTGATACTGTTCAAGTAGATGTTCTCTGAGAGTTGTTTCACACATGGATGTATGTTTGATGTATCTTTGGAGAGAAGCTGAGCTCTGCTGAGCATCACGTCCTACTCCCCTGCCATCTTGATCCCATCCTACCCCTGGATATTTCTAGAGGACAGATGTTATTTACAGCCCCACAGGCCTTGTGACTATTAAGTGCCCAAGACCACCAGTTTTAATGTTGCTGTTACGGGAAATGGCCACAAGGCAGCAGGATTTCTTCATGCCCCACTCTGGGAACTCGGGCAACCAGAGCCTTAGTGAAAGTCGTGTTTCTGGGTTGTAAATTGGAGTGAATGTGCCAAAAGAAACATGCAAGTGATGCTGTCTCATTACTTCTTCCCCCTTACCCTTCACCCCTGGGACAAATGCCAACCCCTGCAAATCGCTCTACTGAGGGTGCTGTCCTCTGGAGGTGGGGCGACTGTAAAGGAGGAGGATGGAGGTGGGAACCTTCCCAGCAGGAGACGTGGAGACCAGGTAACTTTTCAAAGCTCTTGCAGCCCAGAGTCTACCCTCCTTTGGGTGCACTGGGCTTGGTTTAGCTGTAGGAGTGCAGGCCTGGATCTGGAGATGGTGGTTCCATGCACAGGAGACCAGGCACTCCTGGTCCAAGGAAGGCTCATTTCCTGGCACATCCTTCCCAGCCCTGAGTCCCTGGACAGTCCAGGCCTTGGGATCAAAGCCTGCCAAGATTCCAGAGATGTGACATCAGCTTGGGTCAGTGAGGCCTGAAGTGATCATATGAGGCATTTCTTTGTTTTAGTTTTTTTTTTTATTATTTAATTTTTATTTTCTAGTGGAGTATAGTTGATTTACAATGTTGCGTTTTTTCTGGTGTTCAGCAACTTGATTCAGTTATACATAGACATATATTTGTTCTTTTTTGGATTCTGTTCCCATATAGGTTATTACAGAGTGTTGAGTGGAATTTCCTATGCTATACAGTAGGTCCTTGTTGATTATCTGTTTTATACATATTAGTGTATATATGTTAATCCCAACCTCTAATTTATCCCTTTCCCCTACCTTTCCCCTGTGGTAAACATAAGTGTGTTTTCTAAGTCTGTGAGTCTGTTTCTTTTGTAAATTACTTCCTTGGTATCAATTTTTAGATTCCACCTGTAAGTGATATCATATATTTATCTTTCTCTCTCAGATTTGATGCCAAAACCTTGGCTCTCTGTGCACCAATGCCGAACAGAAATATGGAGACAGAGTTTTGGAGAAAAAGAAAAATAGCTTTATCTTTGACAGGGAAAGGGGAAAATACAGCACACTAACACCTCAAGAACTGTGACCCCCTTCCCTGGGGCATAAGGGGAAGTCCTATAGGTGAGGCTCGAAGTCCGGGGTAGGTGATAAGGATAAAAGTGGTGAAGGTCTCGCATTTTTCTTCTTTCTGCATTATTTCAAAACAGTCACAGCTAGCATCAGGCAACCCGGTAATTGGGTCCATTCGTCTCTAACTTATCGGCCTGCAACCTCCTTCCCAAAATGCAGAATGCTACAAGGGGTGATTTGCTACAGGGGAGTGCAGGGAGTGTAAACACAGAGTATGTTAGGGGCAGGATATAATTCAAACAGAGTTAAGGAGTGATAGGTGCAGGATGTAATTCACATAGCGTCAGAGAGTGTTAGAGTTAGCTTTGTGAAAACCAAATCTAGTTACAGACACTACAGATGAGTGATAGTTAAAGTGAAACTAGGATTGATTACCTCTTTCAGGCCAGTTTATGTTTCTCCTCTAGCCTGTTCACTGTTCCCTTTCTTTTCCTTGTTAACAGGAGAGGAAAAACCTCATTTCTATTTTTGTTGCAACAGACTTACTTCACTTAGTGTGATCACCTCTGGGTCCATCCATGTGGCTGCAAGTGGCATTATTTCATCCTTTTCATGACTAATATCCCATTGTTTCTATCTACCACTTCTTCTTTATCCATTCATCTGACTATGGACAATTTGGTTGCTTCCATGTCTTGGCTATTGTAAATAGTGCTGCAGTGAAACTTGGGGTGCATGTATGGTTTTTCTTGTTTTTGTCTTTTTTTTTGTGGTACGCAGGCCTCTCACTGTTGTGGCCTTTCCCATTGAGGAGCACAGGCTCCAGACGCGCAGGTTCAGTGGCCATGGCTCATGGGCCCAGCTGCTCCGCGGCAGGTGGGATCTTCCCAGACTGGGGCACGAACCCATGTCCCCTGCATCAGCAGGCGGACTCTCAACCACTGCGCCACCAGGGAAGCCCGCATGTGTGTTTTTGAATTATGGTTTTCTCTGGATATATGCCAAGGAGTGGGATTCCTGATCGTATAGTAGCTCTGTTTTCAGTATTTAAGGAACCTCCATACTGGTCTCCGTAGTGTCTGTTACCACTTTAAAATCTCACCAACAGTGTAGGAGGGATCTCTATTCTTCACGCCCTCTGCAGCATTGTTTGTAGACATTTTTATGATAATCATGCGGCCTGTTGCGACATGATACCTCGTTGTAGTTTTGATTTGCACGTCTCTAAACAATTACCAATGTTGAGTATCTTTTCATGACCTTTCTTTAAACAGTGTGAGTAAAATTTGGCTGCTGCAATTGCCTTCTTGAAAATTTGCAATCTTTGTACTGTTTTTTGATTACCTACAGCAGGACATTTCTTGAGGGCAGGAGTCATTTACATCCCCGTAGTCCTGGTGAATACTGAGTGCCTGAAAGCACTAGTTTTAAATCTTGGCACAATCTTGTTGGAAAGGAAACTGGTTAACAGCCAGTATAAAGAATGGTATGGAGGTTCCTTAAAAAACTACAAATAAAGGTACCAGATGATCTGGCAATCCCACTCATAGGGGTATATCCAGAGAAAACCCATATTAGAAAAGATCCACACACTGCAACGTCCACTACAGTAGGATTTACAATAGCCAAGACATGGAAGCAATGAAAATGTTCACCAACAGATGAATGGATAAAGAAGATGTGGTACATATAGACAATGGAGTATTAGGCATTAAGAAGAATGAAATAATGCCACCTACAGCAACACAGATGGACCTAGAGATGATCAGACTCAGTGAAGTAAGCCAGAAAGGGAAAGACAAAGATCACATGATATCACTTACAGGAGGAAACCAAAAATTGATACAAATGAAGTCATTTACAAAACAGAAACAAACTCACAGACTTAGAAAACAAACATACAGTTACCAAAGGGGAAAGGTGGCAGAAGGGATAAATGAGGAGGTTGGGATTAGCACATAAACCCCAATATATATAAAATAGATAATCAACAAGGACATTCTGTATAGCACAGGGAACTCTACTCAACACTCTTTAATAACCTATATAGGAAAGGAATCGGAAAGAGAACAGATATATGTCTATCTATAACTGAATCACACTGCCAAACACCTAAGAAAACACAACACTGTAAATCAACTATACTCCACTAGAAAATAAAAATTAAATTTAAAAAACCCCTAAAACTAAGAAATGCCTCATATGATCACCTCAGGCCTCGCTGACCCAAGCTGGTGTCACATCCCTGGAGCCTTGGTAGGCTTCGGTCCCAAGCCCTGGACTGTCCAAGGGACTTGGTGCTGGGAAGGATGTGCCAGGAAATGAGCCCTCCTTGGACCAGGAGTGCCTGGTCCCCTGTGCATGGGACCATCATCTCCAGATCCAGGCCTGCACTCCTACAGCTAAAGGAAGCCCAGTGCACCCAAAGGAGGGTAGACTCTCCGGGGTGCAAGAGCTTTGAAAAGTTACCTGGTCTCCACGTCTCCTGCTGGGAAGGTTCCCACCTCCATCCTCCTTCTTCACAGTCGCCCCACCTCCGGAGGACAGCACCCTCAGCAGAGTGGTTCTCCAAGGGTTGGGTTCTGACCCGGGCAAGAAGGGTAAGGGAGAAGAGGTTATAAGACACAACCCCCTGGAATTTTTTTTTTTTTTTTTTTTTTGACCCTGGGGCATGTGGGATCCTAGTTCCCTGACCAGGGATCCAACCCACACCCCCTGCATTGGAAGCGAAGAGTCTTAACCACTGGACACCAGGGACACTCCCTTGGGTGTTGGTTCTAGCACATACCACTCAAAGTTACAACTGGGGAACACAACTTTCTCTAAGGTGGTTGTTGCAGGAGTAACCAGAGCTGGGTATGAGAAAATGCTGCCGCCTTGTGGCTGGTTCCTGAAACAACAACTTTAAATCTGGTGCTCATGGGCACATGTTCATATTCACAAGGCCTGGGGGGCTGTAAATGACACCTGCCCGCAAGAAATATCCTGTGGTAAGCAATCCAAAAAACATTCAAATCAGGGCAGAATGTCACAAAGCCAATTTCAAGAGGTAACTTTCACTCATACTGTTTAAAAAAAAAAAAAGCACATGCCAAGATGCTCAACATGACTAATTATTAGAGGAACACAAATCAAAACTGCAACGAGGTCTCACCTTGCACCAGTCACAATGGCCATTATCCAAGAGTCTACAAACTATAATAGCTGGAGATGGCGTGGAGAAAAGGGAACCCTCCTAAGCTACTGGTGGGAATGGCAACTGGTAACAGCCACTATAGAGAACAGTATGGAGGTTCCTTAAAAGTCTACAAAAAGCTACCAGATGATCTGGCAATCCCACTCCTTGTGGTATATCCAGAGAAAACCCGTATTCAAAAAGACCCATGCACCCCAACATCCATTGCAGCAGTATTTACAATAGCAAAGACACAGAAGGAACCCTATGTTCATAGATGAATGGATAAATAAGTTTTGGTATGTATAGACCATGGAGTATTATTCAGCCATAAAAAGAATGAAATAATGCCACTTGCAGCAACACAGATGGACCTTGAGATGATCATATTGTTGCTGAAACTTCGCCTCTGGTCACCCGTACCGAATAGGAAGGCGGAGACAGAGTGTTGTGTGAAGTAGAAAAGTGTAGCTTTTATTGCTTTGTCAGGCAAAGGAGGCCACAGCAGTCTAATGCCCTCAAGAGTCTGTGGCCCACCCTGGAGGGGGTAGTGAGTAGTTTTATAGTGTTTAAGGAGCAGAGCATGATCACCTCATGGCAAATTCTCAGATTGGTTGGCATCGAGGTGAAATTTCAAACTTCATTAACCTTTGGTTTTCATCCAGTCTGGGGTCTATGTTCTTGCTGTCAGTAGTTTTCATCTGGAGGGGACTGCTTCCTGTACAAAGAACTCAGGAATGCGTGTCAGGCCTTTATATCTTTCAGAAAACTCTAACTTGGGTGATTCTGCTACTTGACAGAATTATAAATTCTTACCAGTTCCCCAGCCCATCTGCTATTGTTTGTTTCTACATCTTCACATTTCCCAATCACTGACTCTTGAGTCAGCGTTCTTCTTCAAAGAGAAGGACACAGGTGCTTGTACATGGTTTCAATCCCCCTTTTTCTTTGATATTCCTCAGTTGAGAAGGAATAGCTGCAGAACATGAAAGGGGATGTTTTAGATTGGGAGGTTAATCATAAACTTGGCAGAAGAACTCAGTGTCAGTCCATCTCTTTCAATTTTCCCCTTCTCTGTGGGAATGGGGTGACAACCGCTCTGGTTACTTCCTGCTGATGTGGGGCATAGTCCTGACTAATTTGGGGAATGGACACAGAGTTGGAAATAATCTCGAATTCGAAGCTTAGCATCAATATTTTGTATTAAGAAAATATTACCTCTCTGTTTGATTGCTTTGTCATAGCACCTAGACAAACATTTGAAAATTATTAGACATATTACAATGCAGATAATGGTTAAAATACACCTTTGTAGTATTCTTCAAAATAATCCTATTTCAGATGGCAACCAGGACAACAGGTTTTGGAGTGCTTCCTTTTTACAGATATTTAGTAACCAAGGAGGCTTTTGCTGGGAGGCTAGAGCTTGAGCTGTCTCATTTGCTATTACTATTTTTAAAGTAGGAAAAAGGTTTCATAGTTACAAGACCTTGAGAGGATAAGGTTGCAGTTGGCAGCTGCCATTAAGATACTGCTTTGAAAATGGCTGATGGTATTCTTAAGTCTAATAAAGTTTAGAGAATTCAAGTTTGCAGTAGTATAGGAACATGTCTGAACCCACATCCATACTGGCCACCTAGTTCCATTTTGGACGTCTGAACCACAGTTATTTCATTTTGATTTTTTTAATGGCTAAAGCAGATGTACAATGCATGTTTAATAGACCCATTGATGGATAATCAGTATGTTTTTCCAACGTTGCCAGAGTGGTCGCCCAGTTGCCTGCTCTGGGTCCATTTATGTCCCTTGGTCCTATGCCTTTTTTTTTTTTTTTTGCTTAGTTCTCCATGTTGGGGGAAAACTCATCAGATATCATGAACAGGCTCACAGGTATGTGAAAAGGAAAATGCTTTGCAGGCTATACAGTTTATCACTTGTACTTAATTGTCACACAAGCATTGTACACGTTTAGCAATACACTTAAAACAAGCAGGGATACATGTCATGAATATTTATACTCTGTTACAACTTCACTAGAGAATTTTTTTTTCATGCTGAACACTGGGGTCAAAAAGATGGTTAGAAGTAAAACAATAACTTTCCATTTTGATAGGAAGACAAACATTTGATAAACAGTGCAGTCTAAATTAGTTGGATGGTTCTTACGGGCCTGGTCCAGATTTTTATGTCAGCTGTCTTCCACTGCTGTTGTCTTCTTTTCATCCTGATGTGGGTGTCGTTTGGAGTTAGCAGTCTTTTCTATAGACATTCAAATGCACAGGCCCTTCTTAAATGGGAAATATGAAATCGAGTAAATTCCTTTCAGTTTTGTGGTACATATCATAGTTAAGAGTATCTTTTAAGGGTCTTTTTATTTAGTTTGCTGACAGTCCTTTAAATAATCTCTTTTCCAGTGTGCATAATCTCTTAGTTGTAGGTCACAGGGCATCTGATCTTCATCCAAAGATATAGATTACCATGATTGGCTTTAGAAACAAGCTTAGGATATTCTTTTACTAGTTCAATTAAACTTTATAATAAGGTAACAGCAATAAGGAGCCATCTTGGACATAAATAATAAATACAAAGCCTCAATAAATACAAAACTTCAACATCCACAAAGCTATACTATTGAAACATAATTTTTCTCTCTAGATTATCCTCATTTTTTACTAAGTCCAGCCAAATTAAGGCTGATTTGTTCAAAATAAGTCTGGTTTCAATATACATCGCCAGATTATTCATATAAATGTAATTGCTCATATAGGCTCATTTATATTGGCTGCACTGGAACTCTTCATTAGGAATCTCAGATCAAACTTTTTTTTTTCGCTTTTAATTTCCTCTTTTTTATTTTACATCTTTATTGAAGTATAATTGCTTTACAATTGTGTGTTAGTTTCTGCTTTATAACAAAGTGAATCAGTTATACATATGTTTCCATATCTCTTCCTTCTTGCGTCTCCCTCCCTCCCACCCTCCCTATCCCACCCTTCCAGGTGGTCACAAAGTACCGAGCTGATCTCCCTATGCTTTGCGGCTGCTTCCCACTAGCTATCTACCTTACGTTTGGTACCGTATATATGTCCATGCCTCTCTCTCACTTTGTCACAGCTTACCCTTCCAGCTCCCGATATCCTCAAGTCCATTTTCTAGTAGGTCTGTGTCTTTATTCCTGTCTTACCCCTAGGTTCTTCATGACATTTTTTTTTCTTAAATTCCATATATATGTGTTAGCATACGGTATTTGTCTTTCCCTTTCTGACTTACTTCACTCTATATGACAGACTCTAGGTCTATCCACCTCATTACAAATAGCTCAATTTCATTTCTTTTTTATGGCTGAGTAATATTCCATTGTATATATGTGCCACATCTTCTTTATCCATTCATCCGATGATGGACACTTAGGTTGTTTCCATCTCCAGGCTACTGTAAGTAGAGCTGCAATGAACATTTTGGTACATGACTCTTTTTGAATTATGGTTTTTTCAGGGTATATGTCCAGTAGTGGGATTGCTGGGTCATATGGTAGTTCTATTTGTACTTTTTTAAGGTACCTCCATACTGTTCTCCATAGTGGCTGTACCAATTCACATTCCCACCAGCACTGCAAGAGTGTTCCCTTTTCTCCACACCCTCTCCAGCATTTATTGTTTCTAGATTTTTTGATGATGGCCATTCTGGTTGGTGTGAGATGATATCTCATTGTAGTTTTGATTTGCATTTCTCTAATGATTAATGATGTTGAGCATTCTTTCATGTGTTTGTTGGCAGTCTGTATATCTTCTTTGGAGAAATGTCTATTTAGGTCTTCTGCCCATTTTTGGATTGGGTTGTTTGTTTTTTTGTTATTGAGCTGCACGAGCTGCTTGTAAATTTTGGAGATTAATCCTTTGTCAGTTGCTTCATTTGCAAATATTTTCTCCCATTCTGAGGGTTGTCTTTTGGTCTTGTTTATGGTTTCCTTTGCTGTGCAAAAGCTTTGAAGTTTCATTAGGTCCCATTT
>NW_021698357.1:0-2282 GCF_005190385.1 Monodon monoceros
CCCACACCTGTTCCTTGGACCTGGCGGATTCAGAAAGTTCCATTTTCTGCAAATGTGAGCCCCTGAGGGGTGATTATTGGCTGGCCTGGGAAGCCTGACCATGCCGGCCAGCCCTCCCCAGGTGTGCCTGGGTTGAGATCAATATAAACACCACTCCAGGCAGCAAGAGCCCCTGCAGCTGTGCCTGACGCCATTTTCTCTGCCCAGTGAGCAGTCTCGGGGCTGCGCTGGTGGGAGGGAGTGAGAGGCCACGGCTTTGTGGGTGGCCCAGTGTGAGTGGGGCTCTGCTGGACTTTCTGCAGCAGTTGCCAAGATGCCACCTGCTAAAGAAGAGGATGTGTCACCCATACCTGCCGCTGGAATTTCTCCCTGGGCAGAGGTGAGGAAGGAAGAAAGCAGTGGGGGCCGGGACAGCAGGGGTATCTCAGGCAGGGAAATGGAAAGCTTCCAGAAGAGTACCCAGGGCCAGGACCATCCTGGCTGGCCTGCAGGCACCAAGTCAGCTGGCATGCTGTTGCTCATGTGGCTCCATGGCCCTTCCTCTAGGCTTTCAAGTCCTTGTACATATTCAGGTGTTTTACCTGGGAAGGGTGGAAACATTTCAGCAGCAGCTGGCCTGGGGCTCGGCCCACGATTACTCACAGATGCCTCGGCACGGTCCCCCAGCTTTGCAATGAGGACGCTTGTTGCGTGGGGCCTGCTGGCTGAATGGGAGATGATTCTCCACCACTGACCAACTTCAGAATTGTTTACAACTGGAGCAAGTGCCGTGATACGGTTTTCCTCTGTGTAACTGGTGGGTTCTGTTTTTTTTTTTCTTTTTTTCATTTTTGGTTCAAGGTAGATTTTATTCCTCTTTTTTGTATTTACAGATATAAGCATGGAAATAATTTATTCATATAAATACATGTATGTGAAGGGAAGAATATTTTTTCTGTTTTAATTTTTTTAATTTTATTTTTTTAACTTTGAATTTTATTTTATTTTTTTATACAGCAGGTTCTTTTTGGTTATCTCTTCTATACATATAAATGTATACATGCCAATCCCAATATCTCAACTCCTCCCACCACCACCCCCAACAGCCTTCCCCCCTTGGTGTCCATACGTTTGTTGTCTACATCTGTTGCTGTATTTTTGCCTTGCAAAACGGTTCATCTGTACAATTTTTCTAGGTTCCACATATATGCATTAATATACAAGATTTGTTTTTCTCTTTCTGACTTACTTCACTCTGTATGACAGTCTCTAGATCCATCAACGTCTCTACAAATGACCCAATTTCATTCCTTTTTATGGCTTAGTAATATTCCATTTTATACTTGTACCACATCTTTATGCATTCGTCTGTCTGTGGGCATTTAGGTTGCTTCCATTACCTGGATATTGTAAATAGTGATGCAATGAACATTGCGGTGAATGTCTCTTTTTGATTTATGGTTTTGTCTGGGTATATGCCCAGTACTGGGATTGCTGTATCATATGGTAATTCTATTCTTAGTTTTATAAGAAACTCCATAATGTTCTCCACAGTGACTGTATCAATTTACATTCCCAACAATCGTGGAAGAGGGTTCCTTATCTCCACACCCTTTCCAACATTTGTTGTTTGTAGATTTTCTGATGATGCCCGTTCTAACAGGTGTGAGGTGATACATCATGGAGGAGTCTATTTCGTTGAGCAAAGAGTAGGTCTTGTCTATTACATATTTGGCTTATGGAACGGTATGTGTGCTAATTTCAATCTCTGGTTTTATACAGCACCCCAACTCAACTTTCCCCTTAAGGAAGCATAAGTTGTTTATCTAAATGTGAGACTCTGTTCGGTTTTGTAATTTAGTTTATGTGTAGCCAAGTTTACACTCCCTCTATTAGTGATATCTTATGATAATTATCTTTCTGTGTGCGACATATTTCTCTTAGAATCATCATACTTAAATCCACTCAATTTGCTGCTACAGGCCTGATGACATTGATTTCATTGCTGAGTGATATTCCGTTGTACGTAGGGAGCACAACTTCTTTATTCATTTTTTTCTTTCTGGGATATTTAATTTGTACTGGACTGGAGGTTCTTGTAAACACAGCAGCCCTAAATTTTGTGTTGGCTGTGTCTTGTTGATTTTAAATTTCCTAAGCTATAGGGCCAAAAGTGGAAGTGCCCTAGGCTCTGTAGCTTTGTTTTTCAGATGTTTCAGGATACACCATAAACATCTCCAGAGTGTCTGTTGGCAATTTACATCCCGCCCATCAGCATAACAAGGCTCCCTGTTCTCCATGGC
>NW_021698358.1:0-1287 GCF_005190385.1 Monodon monoceros
GAAAGAAAGAAAGAAAGAAAGAAAGAAAGAAAGAAAGAAAGAAAGAAGATAAGTAAAATAAAATAAAGTTATTAACATTAAAATTAATTATTAAGAAAAAAATTTTAAAAAATAAATGGACGCATAGAACCCTAGGACAAATGTTGGAAGCAAAGCTATACAGACAAAATCTCACAGAGTAGCATACACATACACACTCACTAAAAGAGGAAAAGGGGAAAAAATCATAAATCTTGCTCTCAAAGTCCACCTCCTCAATTTGGGATGATTCATTGTCTAAAGGAGGGAAGGAAGAAAGAAAGAAAGAAAGAAGGAAAGAAAGAAAGAAAGAAAGAAGGAAAGAAAGAAAGATAGATAGAAGGTAAGTAAAATAAAATAAAGTTATTAAAATTAAATATTAAGAAAAAAATTTTTAAAAAAAACAAAAGAAAAATGGACAGATAGAACCCTAGGACAAATGGTGGAAGCAAAGCTATACAGACAAAATCTCACACAGAAGCGTACACATACACATGCACAAAAGGAGGAAAAGGGGAAAAAATCATAAACCTTGCTCTCAAAGTCCACCTCCTCAATTTGGAATGATTTGTTGTCTATTCATGTATTCCACAGATGCAGGGTACATCAAGTTGATTGTGGAGCTTTAATCCGCTGCTTCTGAGGCTGCTGGGAGAGATTTCCCTTTCTCTTCTTTGTTCTCACAGCTCCCAGGGCTTCAGCTTTGGATTTGGCCCCGCCTCTAAGTGTAGGTCGCCGGAGGGCGACTGTTTTTTGCTCAGACAGGACGGGGTTCAAGGAGCCGCTGATTCGGGGGCTCTGGCTCACTCAGGCCGGGGGGAGGGAGGGGCACGGAGTGCGGGGCGAGCCTGTGGCGGCAGAGGCCAGCGTGACAATGTACCAGCCTGAGGCGCGCCGTGAGTTCTCCCGGGGAAGTTGTCCCTGGATCCCGGCAACCTGGCAGTGGTGGGCTGCACAGGCTCCCCGGAAGGGAGGTGTGGATAGTGACCTGTGCTCGCACCCAGGCTTCTTGGTGGCAGCAGCAGCAGCCTTAGCCGTCTCTGGGGTCTGCGCTTTTAGCCGCAGCTCGTGCCCGTCTCTGGAGCTCCTTTAAACATCACTCTTAGTCCCCTCTCCTCGCGCACCAGGAAACAAAGAGGGAAGAAAAAGTCTCTTGCCTCTTCCACAGCTCCAGACCTTTTCCCGGCCTCCCTCCCGGCTAGCCGTGGTGCACTAACCCCTTCAGGCTGTGTTCACGCCGCCAACCCCAGTCCTCTCCCTGCCCTCCGA
>NW_021698359.1:0-1547 GCF_005190385.1 Monodon monoceros
TGTGAGACTGCAATCAGGCAACCAATTCAGTACATCTGGTTCTGTTATGTTACCTCAGCCTGTCCTTCCTTTCCAACTTTCTTTCATAAGAATATATCTTTGAATTCTACAGAAACATGAGTGTGGGATATAGCATAACACCAAATTTTGAGAATTAGGAGATAGAAATATATGCATATGTGTTCCAAGAAACAAGCACAAGACTATTTAGAGTTATGCTATTCATATCAGTCAGACGAACAAATGCCATTTATTCTAAAATGGATTAATTTTAGAATACTTACAGTAGAATAAATTGTGATACATTCATACAATAGAATGAAAATGACCAAGGTAATGCTACAAAAAAGAACATGAATTACTATCACAAATGTTGAGTTGTGTGAAAGAAGATAGACATAAAGGCATATACACTACTACAAATCAGTTTATCTGAAGTTAAAAGTACATTTAAAAACATCATTTTTGTTTGTTTTTGCGGTACGCGGGCCTCTCACCGCCGCGGCCTCTCCCGCCACGGAGCACAGGCTCTGGACGCGCAGGCTCAGCGGCCATGGCTCACGGGCCCAGCCGCTCTGCGGCACGCGGGATCCCGCCGGACCGGGGCACGAACCTGCGCCCCCCGCATCAGCAGACGGACCCCCAACCACTGCGCCACCAGGGAAGCCCTAAAAAACATCATTTTTGAATGCATGTGAATGTGTAAAACTATAAAGAAAAGCTAAATTATAATCATGACCCTCAGAAGAAGGGCAGTAGGGAGGGGGGAAGGAATGGAGTCAGAAGTAGGCTGGGCTGCTCAGCAAATCTGGGAAGCAAGCAATTATCCATTTCTTGACCTGAGTGGCATTACATACGTGTGTTTTTTCTTTTTTCTTTTTTCTTTTTTTTTTTGATAAATCAGTGACCTACATATCTTTTATTATAGACTCATCCTTAAGGATACTAAATTTCACAATAAAAATTGGTTAAAAGTAGAGAATAACATAGTTCCTAGTATACACTAAATATTCCATTCATTTAAAAAGATGGTATTATTAGTTTGGATAAGACATTTCTCCTTACCTGGAGAAGGATTAGGTGAAATGTTTTCTAAATACCCTGATAGCTCAAAGGAAAAAAAAAAAAAACACACCTATTTTAAGAAACAGTTTAGGGACTTCCCTGGTGGCATAGCAGTTAAGAATCTGCCTGCTAATGCAGGGGACATGGGTTCCATCCCTGGTCCAGGAAGATCCCACATGCCGCGGAGCAACTAAGCCCATGCACCACAACTACCGAGCCTGTGCCCTAGAGCCCGTGAGCCACAACTACTGAAGCCCGTGCACCTAGAGCCCGTGCTGCACAACAAGAGAAGCCACCGCAATGAGAAGCACGCACACCGCAATGAAGAGTAGCCCCTGCTCGCTGCAACTAGAGAAAGCCTGCGCGTAGCAAGGAAGACCCAACGCAGCCACACATACATACATAAATACATAAATATACATATATATATATATTTATATATATATAAAAGAAAGAAACAGTTTAACCTACTGAGTCTACTA
>NW_021698360.1:0-4166 GCF_005190385.1 Monodon monoceros
ATCATAAAAACAAACAACCCAATCCAAATATGGGCAGAAGACCTAAATAGACATTTCTCCAAAGAAGATATACAGATTGCCAACAAACACATGAAAGAATGCTCAACATCACTAATCATTAGAGAAATGCAAATCAAAACTACAGTGAGGTATCACCTCACACCGCTTAGAATGGCCATCATCAAAAAATCTACAAACAGTAAATGCTGGAGATGGTGTGGAGAAAAAGGAACCCTCTTGCACTGTTGGTGGGAATGTCAACTGATACAGACACTATGGAGAACACTATGGAGGTTCCTTAAAAAACTAAAAACAGAGCTACCATATGACCCTCCAATCCCACTACTGGGCATATACTCTGAGAAAACCACAATTCAAATAGAGTCATGTACCAAAATGTTCATTGCAGCACTATTTAAAATAGCCAGGACATGGAAGCAACCTAAGTGTCCATCGACAGATGAATGGATAAAGAAGATGTGGCACATATATACAATGGAATATTACTCAGCCATAAAAAGAAACAAAATTGAGTTATTTGTAGTGAGGTGGATGGACCTAGAGTCTGTCATACAGAGTGAAGTAAGTCAGAAAGAGAAAATCAAATACTGTATGCTAACACATATATATGGAATCTTTAAAAAAAAAAAAGGTTCTGACGAACCTAGGGGCAGGAATATAGATGCAGATGTAAAGAATGGACTTAAGGACACGCGGAGGGTGAAGGGTAAGGTGGGATGAAGTGAGAGAGTAGCATTTACATATATACACTACCAAATGTAAAATAGCTAGCTAGTGGGAAGCAGCTACATAGCCCAGGGAGATCAACTCGATGCTTTGTGATCACCTAGAGGGTGGGATAAGGAGGGTGGGAGGGAGATGAAAGAGGGAGGGGATATGGGGAGATATATATATATATATATATATATATATATATATAGGGAATGTATAGCTGATTCACTTTATTATACAGCAGAAACTAACACAACAATAAAAAGAAGACACAAATTAAGCACATGTGTTGTAGATGGATACCTAGGTAGGGGTCATAAATTCTGAATTCTGTGCTCTGGTTATTAAAATCCTGCCTGGCCTTGAGTAAGTGACACTGTAGGGGTGTAGTTATATGATTCATAATATGAGAGGATCAAAAATACATCTTAGAAGTGGAGGTGCTTCATGATGGCAGAAGAGTAAGACATGGAGATCACCTTCCTCTCCACAAATACATCAGAAATACATCTACATGTGGAACAGCTCTTACAGAACACCTACTGAATGCTGGCAGAAGACCTCGGACCTCCCAAAAGGCAAGAAACTCCCCACGGGCAAGAAACTTACCATACCTGGGTAGGGTAAAAGAAAAAAGAAAAAACAGAGACAAAGAATAGGGACAGGACCTGCACCAGTGGGAGGGAGCTGTGAAGGAGGAAAGGTTTCCACACACTAGAAGCCCCTTCGTGGGTGGTGGAGGGAGGAAGCTTCGTAGCCACGGAGGAGAGCACAGCAACAGGGTTGCGGGGGGCAAAGCAGACTGATTCCCACACAGGATCAGGGCCGACCGGCAGTCACCAGCCCGAGAGGCTTGTCTGCTCACCCGCTGGGGCGGGTGGGGGCTGGGAGGTGAGGCTCGGGCTTCTGAGGACGGATCCCAGGGAGAGGACTGGGGTTGGTGGCGTGAACACAGCCTGAAGGGGGCTAGTGCGCCACGGCTAGCCGGGAGCGAGTCCAGGAAAAAGTCTGGAGCTGCCGAAGAGGCAAGAGACTTTTTCTTCCCTCTTTGTTTCCTGGGGCATGAGGAGAGGGGATTCAGAGTGCTGCTTAAAGGAGCTCCAGAGACAGGCGCAAGCTGCGGCTATCAGTGCGGACCCCAGAGACGGGCATGAGACGCTAAGGCTGCTGCTGCCGCCACCAAGAAGCCTGTGTGCGAGCACAGGTCACTATCCACACCTCCCCTCCTGGGAGCCTGTGCAGCCTGCCACTGCCAGGGTCCCGGGATCCAGAGACAACTTCCACGGGAGAACGCACAGCGCGCCTCAGACTGGTGCAACATCACGCAGGCCTCTGCCACTGCAGGCTCGCCCCGCATCCACACCCCTCCCTCCCCACGGCCTGAGTGAGGCAGAGCCCCCAAATCAGCTGCTCCTTTAACCCCGTCCTGCCTGAGCGAAGAACAGACGCCCTCAGGCGACCTACACGCAGAGGCTGAGCGAAATCCAAAGCTGAGCCCCTGGGAGCTGTGAGAACAAAGAAGAGAAAGGGAAATCTCTCCCAGAAACCTCAGAAGCAGCGGATTAAAGCTCCACAATCAACTTAATGTACCCTGCATCTGTGGAATACATGAATAGACAACCATCATCCCAAATTGAGGAGGTGGACTTTGGGAGCAATGATATATATTTTTATTTCCCTTTTTCTCTTTTTATGAGTGTGTATGTGTATGCTTCTGTGTGTAATTTTGTCTGTATAGCTTTGCTTTTACCATTTGTCCGAGGGTTCTGTCTGTTCTTTTTTTTTATTATTACTTTAAAAATATTTTTTCTTAATAATTATTTTTTATTTTAATAACTTTATTTTATTTTATCTTCTTTCTTTCTTTCTTTTTTTTCTCCATTTTATTCTGAGCCATGTGGAGGAGAGGCTCTTGGTGCTCCAGCCACACATCAGGGCTGTGCCAATGAGGTGGGAGAGCCAAGTTCAGGACACTGGTCCACAAGAGACCTCCCAGCTCCACATAATATCAAACGGTGAAAATCTCCCAGAGATCTCCATCTCAATGCCAAGACCCAGCTCCACTCAATGACCAGCAAGCTACAATGCTGGACACCCTATGCCAAACAACTAGCAAGACAGGAACACAACCCCATTCATTAGCACAGAGGCCTAAAATCATAATAAGGCCACAGACACCCCAAAACACACCACCAGACGTGGCCCTGCTTACCAAAAGACAAGATCCAGCCTCATCCACCAGAACACAGGCACTTGTCCCCTCCACCAGGAAGCCTACACAACCCACTGAACCAACCTTAGACACTGGGGACAGACACCAAAAACAACGGGAACTATGAACCTGCAGCCTGTGAAAAGGAGACCCCCAAACACAGTAAGTTAAGCAAAATGAGAAGACAGAGAAACACACAGCAGATGAAGAAGCAAAGCAAAAACCCACCAGACCTAACAAATGAGGAGGAAATAGGCAGTCTACCTGAAAAATATTTCAGAATAATGATAGTAAAGATGAATGAAAATCTTGAAAATAGAATGGAGAAAATACAAGAAACGTTTAACAAGGACCTAGAAGAACTAAAGAGCAAACAAACAACGATGAACAACACAATAAATGAAATTAAAAATTCTCTAGAAGGGATCAATAGTAGAATACCTGACGCAGAAGAACAGATAAGTGACCTGGAAGATAAAATAGGGGAAATAACTACTGCAGAGCAGAATAAAGAAAAAAGAATGAAAAGAATTGAGGACAGTCTCAGAGATCTTTGGGACAACATTAAATGCACCAACATTTGAATTATAAGGGTCCCAGAAGACGAAGAGAAAAAGAAAGGGACTGAGAAAATATTTGAAGAGATTATAGTTGAAAACTTCCCTAACACAGGAAAGGAAATAGTCAATCAAGGCCAGGAAGCAAAGACAGTCCCATATAGGATAAATCCAAGGAGAAACACACCAAGACACATACTAATCAAACTATCAAAAATTAAATACTGGCTTCCCTGGTGGCACACTGGCTTGAGAGTCCACCTGCCAATGCAGGGGACATGGGTTCATGCCCTGGTCCAGGAGGATCCCACATGCTGCAGAGTGGCTGGGCCCGTGAGCCATGGCTGCTGAGCCTGTGTGTCCAGAGCCTGTGCTCCGCAACGGGAGAGGCCACAACAGTGAGAGGCCTGCGTACCGCAAAAAAAAAAAAAATTTGTCCGGGCTTTCCTGGTGGCGCAGTGGTTGAGAGTCCACCTGCCAATGTAGGGGAAGCGGGTTTGTGCCCCGTTCCAGGAGGATCCCACATGCCGCAGAGCGGCTGGGCCCATGAGCCATGGCCCCTGAGCCTGTGCTCTGCAATGGGAGAGGCCACAACAGTGAGAGGCCCACGTCCCACTTGCATTTTTCACAGAACTAGAACAAAAAATTTCACAATTTGTATGGAA
>NW_021698361.1:0-1042 GCF_005190385.1 Monodon monoceros
TTCGGGTAAGGGTTAGGGTTAGGGGACGGGGACGGGGACGTTTTAGGGTACAGGTTAGGGTACGACAATGGTTTAGGGTGAGCGTATTTGTTAGGGCACGGATTAGTGTTAGCGTACGGGTTAGGATAAGGGGACGGAGAAGGGTAAGGCTTCAGGTAAGGGTTAGGGTTAGGGTTAATTTTAGTGTTAGGGTTAGGGGACGGGGATGGTTTAGGGTACAGGTTAGGGTACGAGAACGGTTTAGGGTGAGCGTAAGTGTTAGGGTACGGGTTAGTGTTAGGGTACGGGTTCGGATTAGGGAATGGGTTAGGGTAAGACTTCTGGTAAGGGTTAGGGTTAGGGTTAGTGTTAGGGAACGGGGATGGTTTAGGGTACAGGTTAGGGTACGACAAAGATTTAGGCTGAGCGTATGTGTTAGGGTACGGGTTAGTGTTAGCGTACGGGTTAGGATTAGGGGACGGGTTAGGGTAAGGCTTCGGGTAAGGTTAGGTTTAGGGCACGGGGATGGTTTAGGGTACAGGTTAGTGTACAACAACGGTTTAGGTTGACCGTACGTGTTAGGGTACGTGTTAGTGTTAGTGTACGGGTTAGGATTAGGTGACGGGTTACGGTAAGGCTTCGGGAAATGTTTGGGTTAGGTTTAGGGTTTGGGTTAGGGTACGGGGACGGTTTAGGGAACAGGTCAGGGTACGACAATTGTTTAGGGTAAGCGTTCGTGTTAGGGTACGGGTTAGTGTTAGCGTACGGGTTAGGATTAGGGGACGGGTAAGGGTAAGGCTTCGGATAAGGGTTAGGGTTAGGGTTAGGGTTAGGGGACGGGGACAGGGATGGTTTAGGGTACAGGTTACGGTACGACAATGGTTTAGGGTGAGCGTACGTGTTAGGGTACGGGTTAGTGTTAGCGTACGGGTTAGGATTAGGGGACGTGTTAGTGTAAGGTTTCGGGAAAGTGTTAGGGTTAGGTTTAGGGTTAGGGGATGGGAACGGTGACGGGGACGGTTTAGGGTACAGGTTAGGTTACGACAATGGTTTAGGGTGAGCA
>NW_021698362.1:0-1048 GCF_005190385.1 Monodon monoceros
CACATCCCCATGGGGACGGGAACCTAGCAGGGGTGTCCTGGCACCACATGATGCCCATCAGGAAATGTAGGGGAGCCCAGCATTTATAGCCTGACGCCAGAGGTGCCATCATCACCGAGGTGAGGAGGCGCCCAGTAGGCTCCATCTGACACCAGAGTGCCCACAACGATAAGGTGATGTGTGCCAGATAGAAGTAACCTCAGAGCAGAGGACCCACCTCACAGAACTCTGAGGAACCCAGGCAGGATCAGACTTTCACCAGAGGGCCCACATCACCAAGGGAATGGGAACCAGGCAGGAGTGTCCTCACACCAGTGAGGCCACATCCACATAATCAAAAAGTGTGGATCCCAGCACATGTGGCCTCAAACCAGAGGACCCACAACACCAATGGACAGAGACTGTGGCAGGCAGGAGGAGCCTCACAAAAGAGGGCCCAAGGAATAGAAAAGGTGACGAATGCAGCAGTTGGAATCCCCGAGCAGGCAGCACGGTATACAGGGGCTATGGGTTCCAGGTCGCAGTGAACTCACACCAGAGGGCCCCACACCATGAATGTGTGAGCAAGCCAGGCGTTGGGGCCTTAGAGCAGAATACCCACATCCCCATGGTGATGGGAACCTGGCAGGGGTGTCCTGACGCCACTGGGCACATATCAGGAAATGAGGGGGAGCCCAGGAGTTAGGGTCGGATGCCAGAGTGGCCCTCGGCACCGACAGGAGGATGTTCCCAACAGGCTCCAACTGGCAACAGAGGGCCCACGTCGCCAAGTCGACGTCTTCCAGGCAGGAGTGACCTCACAGCAGAGGGCCCAGCTCACAGAACGGTGAGGAACCCAGGCAGGGTCAGAGTATAACCAGAGGGCCCACATTACCAAAGGGATGTGAACCAGGCAGGAGTGTCCTAACACCAGGGGGGCCACATCCACATCATCGAAAGTCGAGGAATCCAGCACATGTGTCCTCAAACCAGAGGACCCACATCACAAAGGGACTGAGAGTGAGGCATGCAGGTGGATCCTCACAACAGAGGCCCCAGGAAAAAAAAA
>NW_021698363.1:0-1260 GCF_005190385.1 Monodon monoceros
AATTTGGGGAACTTTTGTTTTCAGAGTTCTACCAAGTCTTGACTATCTTAATGATAATAACAATACTACCTTTGGGAATGTCTGACAGGATGTACTATGGAAATGAATTAGCAGACACACATTAACAGAAATATTAGACATCAATGAGAAATTATACTAAGTATATCTATATCACTTTATTTTCGCTTTTCTTTGAAAACTCTGTAAATTGAGCCCTCTCGTGTGGAACACACTGTGTGCAAGATAGTATTTAAAAGCAATTCTTGCCACATCATGTGTATCCTAATGCAAGTAGAATGCTGAAAAGCAAAATAATCTATTTCCATTTTGTCATGCAGCCTGATGTAGAACCTGTTAGACGCAAGACCTCAAGCTTTTCTAGATGTAAAACTGAAGACCCCTGAAGGGATAAATGAAGTAATCTTTAGGTATGACATTTAAAGTCTTATTAGGTGAGCCATGGCCGCTGGGCCTGCGTGTCCAGAGCCTGTGCCCCGCGGCAGGAGAGGCCACGACAGTGAGAGGCCCGTGTACCACAAAATAAATAAATAAATATATAAAGCCCAAGACCAGATGGCTTCACAGGCAAATTCTATCAAACAGAGAAGAGCTAACACCTATTCTTCTCAAACTCTTCCTCATTATACGAGGCCACCATCACCCTGATACCAAAACCAGACAAAGATGTCACAAAGAAAGAAAACTACAGGCAAACATCACTGATAAACATAGATGCAAAAATCCTCAACAAAATACTAGGAAACAGAATCCAACAGCACATTAAAAGGATCATACACCATGATCAAGTGGGGTTTATCCCAGGAATGCAAGGATTCTTCAATATATACAAATCAATCAATGTGATACACATACTAACAAACTGAAGCAGAAAACCCACATGATCATCTCAACAGATGCAGAGAAAGCTTTCAACAAAATTCAACACCCATTTATGATAAAAACCCTCCAGAATGTAGGCACAGAGGGAACTTATCTCAACATAATAAAGTCCATATATGACAAACCCACAGCCAACATCCTCTTCAATGGTGAAAAACTGAAACAATTCCCACTAGAATCAGGAACAAGACAAGGTTGCCCACTCTCATCACTATTATTTGACATAGTTATGGAAATTTTAGCCACAGCAATCAGAGAAGAAAACGAAATAAAAGGAATCCAAATCAGAAAAGAAGAAGTAAAGCTGTCACTGTTTGCAGATGACATGATACTATACACAGAGAATCCTAAAGATGCTAC
>NW_021698364.1:0-1322 GCF_005190385.1 Monodon monoceros
CCCTAACACTTACCCGAAGCATTACACTAACCGGTCCCCTAATCCTAACCCGTACGGTAACACTAACCCGTACCCTCACACGTACGCTCACCCTAAACCGTTGTCATACCCTAACCGGTAACCTAAACCGTCCCCTTCCCCATCCCCCTCCCCTAACCCTAAACCTAACCCTTACCCGAAGCCTTACCCTAACCCGTCCCCTAATCCTAACCCGTACGCTAAAACTAACATGTACCCTAACAGGTACGCTCACCCTAAACCGTTGTCGTACCCTAATGTTTACCCTAAACTGTCCGCGGCACCGTCTCCTAACCCTAACCCTAACCCTAACCCTAACCCTTACCCGAAGACTTACCCTAACACGTGCCCTAATCCTAACCCGTACGCTAACAATAACCCGTACCCTAACACATAAGCTCACCCTAAACCGTTGTCGTACCCTAACCTGTACCCTAAACTGTCCCCGTCCCCTAAACCTAACCCTAACCCTAACCCTTACCCAAAGCCTTACCCTAACTCGTCCCCTAATCGTAACCCGTACGCTAACACTAACCCATGCCCTAACATATACGCTCACACCTAAACCATTGTTGTACACTAACCTGTACCCTAAACCATCCCCGTCCCCTAACCCTAACCCTAATGCTAACCCTAACACTTACCCGAAGCCTTCCCCTAACCTGTCCCCTAATCCTAACCCGTACGCTAACGCTAATCCGTGCACTAACACGTACGCTCACCCTAAAGAGTTGTCGCACCCTATCCTGTACCCGAACCGTCCCCGCCCACTAAACCTAACCCTAACACTAATCCTTACCTGAAGCCTTACCCTAACCCTTCTCCTAATCCTAACCCGTACGCTAACACTAACCGGTACCCTAACACGTACGCTCACACTAAAACATTGTCGTACACTAAACTGTACCCTAAACCGTCGCCGTCCCGTAACCCTAACCCTAACCCTTACCCGAAGCCTTACCCTAAAACGTCCCCTAATCCTAACCCGTACGCTAACACTAACCTGTACCCTAACCCTTACCCAAAGCCTTACCCTAACCCGACCCATAATCCTAACCTGTACGCTAACACTAACCCATGCCCTAACACGTACGCTCACCCTAAAGCGTTGTCGTGCCCTAACCTGTACCCTAAACCGTCCCCGTTCCCTAACACTAACGCTAACACTAACCCTAACCCTAACCCTTACCCGAAGCCTTACCCTAAACCATCCCCTAATCCTAAACCATACGCTAACACTAAACCATACCCTAAGATGTACGCTCACCCTAAATCGTTCTCGTACCCTAACCTGTACCCTAAAC
>NW_021698365.1:0-717 GCF_005190385.1 Monodon monoceros
GAGGAAGGGGACAAAATGCAGAAGAGGGGTTTGTCCCAGGCAAAGCCCCTTAAAAATCCCTGGGAGATAAAAATAGAATCTGGGCAATAAAATAAAGTCTAACCTTTTTTATCCTTTGTGCTTTGTCTAATTTCACGTGCTCCTAGGGTCCCGCATACAGAGGTTCAACAGCCGGCACTTCAGACCAGATTTCCTAGTGCAGAATGGCTGGGTCGACACCTCAGCTCCTGGGGCACAGTGCAGACTCCGCGATATAGAGCCTGAGCTGCAGCCAACCGGGCCCTCGAAAGCTCCGACCTCTCCCTCCCACTGACTCTGACAGGATCTCTACACAGCAGCCCAGCCCACAGCCCACGGGGTAGCACATGCTCTCACCTCTCCATTCTCTGATCAAAATATAAAGTTTCCTTTGCTTCTGAACCAAACTCAGTCTCGATCTGTTGGCTCCAATGACACTGGGCAGGGGGACACTTGTTGGGGTCCACTCTGGAGGATCAGTAACAGAAATTGAGAACATTGTAACTTCAATGAACAGATGTGTGAGCCAAACTGTAATTAACATAGAACAGTGTATAAGGCTCGGGTAAAATAAGATGTTTCTAACACTTCCATTTGATATTTCCATCACTTTATTATAAGCAAGTTCAGTGAAAAGGTTTGTCTTATTTGTCAGGTCAATATTAGAGAAACGAAGTGATTTCTTTCCAAGGATGTACA
>NW_021698365.1:817-3611 GCF_005190385.1 Monodon monoceros
TCTTATAATTTATTATTACCAAAGGGGAAAGGTGAGAGGAGGGATAAATTAACAGTTTGGGATTAACACATACACACTGCTATGTATAAAATCGATCATCAACAAGGAACTGCTGTATAGCACAGGGAACTACACTCAATATTTTGCAATAACCTATAAGGGGAAATAATCTGAAAAAGAATAGATATTTTTATTGACATCATCTATTAATGACAGTTAAAATGGAACCTAAGGGAAGCCGGTGGTGAGTGCTTCTGACCCTGAAGACTTCAATCATCTAAAGTTTGGACTCTGCCTACTTCCCAAGGCCCTTAATGAACATATGTGTAGCCGTAGCTTAAAAAATTCCCCAGTTTGGGTTGTGGAGAGACACTGATTTTGAAAAAGCCCTGGTGTTCTCCTCACATGAATGGGACACTTCCTACAGCTAAAACATGCCTGTCACACCCAGAGGATGGTATACCGTCTGATCGGGAAGAGTTTGGAAAAGGCATCTCATCTCCTCATCTCCTGGTGCTCGGGTTCACCCCTCCAGCGTCTTTACTAAGAGTCTCCCCACTTGGAGATGTCAGCACTGTCAACATCCTGTTGCATACAGTTTGGAATTTGTCCAGAGGATGAAGCGGAAGGAGGAGGAACAATGAGAGACAAGTCCTAGGTGTTCAGACAGGCACATGTCACTCTAATTTCCAATCAGGAAGATGAATCGACTAAAGGCTAGGGTTGCCCATTGAAACAGAATAGGGCTTCAGGAAACCCCGCTGCTTTGTGGCCAGTTCCCATAAACACAAGTTGAAAAATGGAACTCAGGGACACTAAAATTCACGAAACTGCAGAGTTGAAAATATCTATCACTGAAAAATGTCTTGAGGAAAGTCAGAGAAAAGGACTTGTAAGCAACGGAAAATGGCAGGAAAGGGATTGGAAGAGGTAGAAAGGACTCGCCATTAAGCACAAGAAAAGGGACTGAACATTGCCAACATTGCAGTTGGCCAAAAAGGGTGTATGCGTCTTTTCTGTATATATTCAAGAAAAGGGCATACACTTTTTTAGCCAACCAAACAGGTGGGCACTGGAAATCAATACCACAAAACATATCACTTCGCATCAGTCAGAAGAGCCTTCCTCAGAAAGTGTAAACACCAGAAATGCAGGACAGGGCAAGGAGAAAAGGGAGCCCTGTGAGGCTTATAGTGGAAATGTATATTGCCAACGGTCACTCTAAAGAAGTGTATTGTGTTTACTAAAGCATCTAAAAAATGAGCTACAGAGCACAGGGCACTTGCACTCATGGACGTATATCTTGGGAAAAACAAAAATCGAGAGGACACAGGCACCCCAATGTTTACCACCTCTCTGTTTAAAAGATCCTCGACTAGGATATAATTTATATGTCTCTGGAGGGAAAAAATGGATAGGGATGTGGCACTTATGTAGAGTGGAATATTACTCACCCTGAAAATCAATGAAATATGGCCACTTGTAACAACCCCAGAGGAGTTACCTATGATCATTCGAAGTCACATAATTCAAAAAGAAAAAGACATACGATATTACTAATACATGGAATGTAAACGTGGCTACAAATGAACTGAATTACAAAACAGAACGGGGTCTCAAATTTAGAAAACCAACTTATGCTTGCTTAAGGATTAAGGAGAGTTGGGGTGCTGCATAAAACCAGAGATTGAAATTAGCACAGATACCGCTCCATAAGCCAAATATGTAATAGTCAAGACCTACTACTTGCTCAACGAAATGGACTAAACACCCCATATATAACGCCTAGGAATACACCTGACTAGTAAGAATCTTAAAACCCATGGATTTATATGTCTCCGTTAGAGAATCAAGCGTGTGTACAGCAGCATGAACGCAGCAGTGAAAATCCGATAAATCTCATTATCAAAATAAATTACAAAAACAGAACACAATGACAGTGAAGTAGACAGCAATTCTTAAATAGTTCATTCAGGGCTTGTGATGCAACCTGGATTTCCGCATCTACACCCAGAGCTGAGTGAGACATAAGGCTAGAAACCAGGTTGATAGCATTGGTGAGGTTCCGTGAGCAAACGCAGACCCTTTGAAGTCATATTGCATGGTACCCATTCCATGGGTCCCAACTCTCCAGGTTTAAGGGATTCTTCCTTCAGCTAAAACGCGCATGGGAAACCCACAGGATGGTGCACCGTGTGACCGGGAAACGTTTTCAAATGCATCTCAGTTTTCGACCCCTGTTACTCGGGTTCACCATTCCAGACCCTTTACTAACACTCTCCAAACTTGGAGAGTCAGTGCCTTTAACCTCCTGTTTGGCACAGTTTGCAATTTCTGCGCAAGATGAACAAGAATACGGAGAACCAATGAGAGACTAGCTGTAGCTGTTTGCACGGGCAAATTTAATGCTCATTTCCCAACAGGAAGAGGAATTAACCAAAGGCTCAGCATGCCGTGCCAGAACCAGATTAGGACCTGAAGCATTCTTGCGGGCTTGCGGCCAGCTCACAAGGAAGCGAGGTGAAGAAAGGAGCTCAGGGGCACTGTAATTCACAAACATGCAGAGTTATAAATGACAGCTATCGTCCAAAAATATATTGAAGGAAGGCTGCGAAGAGGACTTGAAAGCGGGACAGAATTGCAGGAAAACGATTTCAGGGGGTAGAAAGGAATTGCACTTGAAGCATAGGAAAAGAGGCAGAACGTCGACAATGATGCACTTGGCCAAAAAGGGCGTATGCGTTTTCTCCTGAATATATTCAGGAAAAAACGCATACGCCCTTTTTGGCCAACC
>NW_021698366.1:0-1151 GCF_005190385.1 Monodon monoceros
CAGGTTCCCATCCCCATGGGGATGTGGGCCTTCTGCTCTGTGGTCCCAAAGGCTGGATTTCACACCGTTTCATGATGTGGGCCCTTTGGTGAGAGTCTAATCCTGGCTGGGTTCCTCACCCTACTGTCAGGTGGGCCCTCTGCCGTGAGGACATTCCTGCCTGGCTGCCTCACGTCACCTTGGCGACGTGGGCACTCTGGTGGTAGTTTTAACCTGCTGGGAGCCTCCTCCCCTCGGTGATGAGGTACCTCTGGTTTCAGGGCCTTACTTCTGGGCTCCCCACATTTTCTGATGTGCGCCCAGTGGTGCGAGGACACTCCTGCAAGGTTTCCATCACCATGCGGATGTGGGCCTTCTGCTCTGTGGTCTCAATGGCTGCATTGCTCACAGTTTCATGATGTGGGCCCTCTGCTGTTAGTTCACTCTGGCCTTGATCCCATAGCCTCAGTGCTCTGGGCCACCTGATGGGAAGATCCAGCTGCTGAATTCCTCACCCATTTAATTCTATCGGCTCTCCAAAGTGAGGCTACTCCTGCCTGACTCTCTTCCAACCCTTTGGTGATGTGGTTCCTCTGGTTTGAGGCCACATGTGCTGGGTTGCTCACCTTTCGATGATATGGCCCCTCTGTTGTGAGGACACTCCAGCCTGGTACCCATCCCCTTGGTTACGTGGGACCTCTGGTGAGAGTCTGATCCTGGCTGTGTTCCTCACCCTTCTGTGAGGTGAGCCCTCTGTTGTTTGGTCACAAATGCCTGGCTGGCACACGGCTCCTAGAAAATGTGTGCCCTCTGGTTTCACTTGTATCCAGCCTGGAGTCTGTCCCTTCGGTGATGAGGGCCCTCTTGCATCAGGCCCTAGCTGCTCTGGGCTCACCACAGCTTCGGATGTGCACCCACTAGTGCGAAGACACTCCTGCCGAGTTGCGATCCCCATGGGGATGTGGGACTTCTGCTCTGAGGTCCCAACGTCTGGCTTGCTCACAGCTTCAGACGTGGACATTCTGGTGTGAGTTCACTCCGGCCTTGATCCCAAAGCCTAGGTACTCTGGGCCGCATGAGGGGAGGACGCAACTACTGGATTTCTCACCCTTTTAGTTCTACGGGCCCTCTGTTTTGAGGCTGCTCCTGCCTGCCTCACTCCCAGCCCCTTT
>NW_021698367.1:0-4003 GCF_005190385.1 Monodon monoceros
ATTGGCATAGAGTTGCTTGTAGTAATCTCTCATGATCCTTTGTATTTCTGCAGTATCAGTTGTTACTTCCCCTTTTTCATTTCTAATTCTATTGATTTGAGTCTTCTCCCTTTTTTTCTTAATGTGTCTGGCTAATGGTCTATCAATTTTGTTTATCTTCTCAAAGAACCAGCTTTTAGTTTTACTCATCTTTGCTATCGTTTCCTTCATTTTTTTTCAATTATTTCTGATCTGATCTTTATGATTTCTTTCCTTCTACTAACTTTGGGGCTTTTTTTCTTCTTTCTCTAATTGCTTTAGGTATAAGGTTAGGTTGTTTATTTGAGATGTTTCTTGTTTCTTAAGGTAGGATTGTATTGCTGTAAAGTTCCCTCTTCGAACTGCTTTTGCTGTATTCCATAGGTTTTGGGTCATCATGTTTTTATTGTCATTTGTTTCTAGGTATTTTTTGATTTCCTCTTTGATTTCTTCAGTGATCTCTTGGTTATTAAGTACTGTATTGTTTAGCCTCCATGTGTATGTAATTTTTGCAGATTTTTTCCTTTAATTGATATCTAATCTCATAGCATTGTGGTTGGAAAAGATACTTGATACGATTTCAATTTTCTTAAATTTCCCAAGGCTTGATTTGTGACCCAAGATAAGGTCTATCCTGGAGAATGTTCCATGAGCTCTTGAGAAGAATGTGTATTCTGTTGTTTTTGGATGGAATGTCGTATGAATATCAGTTAAGTCCATCTTGTTTAATGTATCATTTAAAGCTTGTGTTTATTTATTTTCATTTTAGGTGATCTGTCCATTGGTGAAATTGGGGTGTTAAAGTTACCTACTATGATTGTGTTAGTTTCGATTTTCCCTTTTTGGCTGTTAGTTTTTGCCTTATGTTTGCCGTATGTTGGGTGCATAAATATTTACAGTTGTTATATCTTCTTCTTGGATTGATCCCCTGGTCATTACGTAGTGTCCTTCTTTGTCTCTTGTAATAGTCTTTATTTTAAAGTCTATTTTGTCTAATATGAGAATTGCTACTCCAGCTTTCTTTTGATTGCCATTTGCATGGAATATGTTTTTCCATCCCCTCACTTTCAGTCTGTTTGTGTCCCTAGGTCTGAAATAGGTCTCTTGTATGCAGCATATATACCCGTCTTGTTTGTGTATCCATTCAGCCAGCCTATGTCTTTTGGTTGGAGCATTTAATCCATTAACATCTAAGATAATTATCGATATGTATGTTCCTATTACCATTTTCTTAATTGTTTTGGGTTTGTTATTGTAGGTCTTTTCCTTGTCTTGTGTTTCCTTCCCAGAGAAGTTCCTTTAGCATTTGTTGTAAAGCTGGTTTGGTGGTGCTGAATTCTCTTAGCTTTTGCTTGTCTGTAAATGTTTTAATGTCTCCGTCGACTGTGAATGAGATCCTTGCTGGGTAGGGTAATCTTGGTTGTAGGTTTTTCTCCTTCATCATTTTAAATATGTCCTATGACTCCCTTCTGGCTTGCAGAGTTTCTCCTGAAAGATCACCTGTTAACCTTATGGGGATTCCCTTGTATGTTATTTGTTGTTTTTCCCTTGCTGCTTTTAATATTTTTGCTTTGTATTTAATTTTTGATAGTTTGATAAATATGTGTCTTGGTCTGTTCCTCCTTGGATTTATCCTGTTTGGGACACTCTGTGCTTCCTGGAGTTGATTAACTATTTCCTTTCCCATATTCGGGAAGTTTTCAACTATAATCTCTTCAAATATTTTCTCAGTCCCTTTCTTTTTCTCTTCTTCTTCTGGGTCCCCTATAATTCGTATATTGGGGCATTTAATGTTGTCCCAGAGGTCTCTGAGACTGTCCTCAATTCTTTTCACTCTTTTTTCTTTATTCTGGTCTGCAGTAGTTTCCACTATTTTATCTTCCAGGTCACTTATCCGCTCTTCTGCCTCAGTTATTCTGCTATTGATCCCTTCTAGAGAATTTTGAATTTCTTTTATTTTGTTGTTCATCACTGTTTGTTTGCTTTTTAGTGCTTCTAGATCCTTGTTAAATGTTTCTTTTATTTTCTCCATTCTATTTCCAAGATTTTGGATCATCTTTACTATCATTATTCTGAATTCTTTTTCAGGGAGACTGCCTATTTCCTCTTCATTTGGTAGGTCTGGTGGGTTTTTGCCTTGCTCCTTCATCTGCTGTGTGTGTTTCTCTGTCTTCTCATTTTGGTTAACTTTCTGTATTTGGGGTCTCCTTTTTGCAGTCTGCAGGCTCGTAATTTCTGTTTTTTCTGGTGTCTGTCCCCAGTGGCTAAGGTTGGTTCAGTGGGTTGTGTAGGCTTCCTGGTGTAGGGCACTAGTTCCTCTGTTCTGGTGGATGAGGCTGGATCTTGTCTTTCTGGTGGGCAGGTCCACATCTGGTGGTGTGTTTTGGGGTGTCTGTGGCCTTATTACGATTTTAGGTAGCCTGTCTTCTAATGGGTGGGGTTGTGTTCCTGTCTTGCTAGCTGTTTGGCATAGGGTGTCCAGCACTGTAGCTTGCTGGTCGTTGAGTGGAGCTGGGTCTCGGCATTGAGATGGAGATTTCTGGGTGATTTTTGCCGTTTGCTATTACGTGGAGCTGGGAGGTATCTTGTGTACCAGTGTCCTGAACCTGGCTCTCCCCCCTCAGAGGCACAGCCCTGATGCCTGGCTGGAGCACCAAGAGCCTGTCATCCACATGGCTCAGAATAAAGGGAAGAAAAAAAAAGAAAGAAGGAAAGAAGAATATAAAATAAAATAAAGTAAAATAATATAAATTTATTAAAAGAGAAAATTATTAAAAAATATTTTTAAGTAATTTTAAAAAAGTAAATAAAGAAGAAAGCCACCAAATCAAAAAACAAATTCACCAATGATAACAAGAGCTAAAAACTATGCTAAGGAAAGCAAAAACAAAACGGACAGACAACGCTAGGACAAACAGTAAAAGCAAAGCTATACAGAAAAAGTCACACACAGAAGCATACACATACACCCTCACAAAAGGAGTAAAAGGGAAAAAAATATATATCATTGCTCCCAAAGTTCACCTCCTCAATTTGGGATGATTTGTTGTCTATTCAGGTATTATACCGATGCAGGGTACGTCAAGTTGATTGTGGAGATTCAATCCGCTGCTTCTGAGGCTGCTGGGAGAGATATCCCTTTCTCTTCTGTGTTCGCACAGCTCCCGGGGTTCAGCTTTGGATTTGGCCCCGCCTCTGTTTGTAGGTCACCTGAGGGCGTCTGTTCTTCACTCAAACTGGACGGGGTTAAAGGAGCAGCTGCTTCGGGGACTCTGGCTCACTCAGGCCGGGGGGAGGGAGGGGCACGGAGTACCGGGCGAACCTGCGACGGCAAGGCCGGCATGATGTTGCACCAGCCTGAGGTGCACTGTGCGTTCTCCTGGGGAAGTTGTCCCTGGATCCCGGGACCCTGGCAGTGGCGGGCTGCACAGGCTCCCAGGAGGGGAGGTGTGGAGTGACCTGTGCTTGCACACAGGCCTCTTGGTGGCGGCAGCAGCAACCTTAGCATCTCATGCCCGTCTCTGGGGTCCACGCTTTTAGCCGCGGCTCGCGCCCATCTCTGGAGCTCCTTTAAGCGGTGCTCTGAATCCCCTCTCCTCATGCACCAGGAAACAAAGAGGCAAGAAAAAGCCTCTTGCCTCTTCTGCAGATCCAGACTTTTTCCCCGGACTCCCTCCCGCCTAGCTGTGGCACACTAGCCCCTTCAGGCTGTGTTCATGCCACCAGTCCTGTCCCTGTGATCTGACTGAAGCCCGAGCCTCAGCTCCCAGCCCCACAGCGGGTGAGCAGACAAACCTCTCGGGCTGGTGAGTGCTGGTCGGCACCGATCCTCTGTGCAGGAATCTCTCCGCTTTGCCCTCCGCACCCCTGTTGGTGAGCTCTCCTCCGCGGCTCCGAAGCTTCCCCCTCCACCACCCGCAGTCTCCGCCCGCGAAGGGGCTTCCTAGTGTGTGGAAACGTTTCTTCCTTCACAGCTCCCTCCCAC
>NW_021698368.1:0-6010 GCF_005190385.1 Monodon monoceros
GGGGGACTAATTCTCATGAGGAAAAAGACAGGAAAATCTTCACATACAAGATTATATCTGATAGAGGTCTAGAAAGGAGGAGTGAGAGTGTGATAGGAGTAAACCAAGGAAGGGCATCTCAAGTTGAGAGAACAGGGACCAAGTCATAAGATTCTTAATGAGCCTGAAGTATCTGGGGAATGATGAGTTCATTTGGGCTAGACTTTAGGGGGAAACTGGGGAGTACCGGAATAGGAGGCTGGAGAGGCAGACTGGGGGCCAAGTTATAGGGCCTTGGATGATAGTCTATAAATCTTGAGCATTTATTTTCTGTGTAAGAGGGTGGCCAACAAATAGATAATCATAGATGATAGATTTTTTTTTAAGATGTTGGGGGTAGGAGTTTGTTAATTAATTTATTTTTGCTGTGTTGGGTTTTCGTTTCTGTGCAAGGGCTTTCTCTAGTTGTGGCAAGCGGGGGCCACTCTTCATTGCGGTGCGCGGGCCGCTCACTATTGCGGCCTCTCTTGTTGCGGAGCACAGGCTCCAGACGCGCAGGCTCAGCAGCTGTGGCTCACGGGCCTAGTTCCTCTGTGGCATGTGGGATCCTCCCAGACCAGGGCTCAAACCCGTGTCCCCTGCATTGGCAGGCAGATTCTCAACCACTGCGCCACCAGGGAAGCCCTAGATGATAGATTTTAAGCAGAGCAGTGAGTGACCTGATCGTGTTAGGTTTAGGGAAATAATTCTAGGCATAGCACGGAGGATGGCCTAGAACAGAGATAACCCTGGAAGCACAGAGGCCAATTAGGAGGCTGTTGAAATATTGAAGTAGAGGAGGCACTTGATTTGGGAGAGGTTTGAGACAGAAATCAGTATTTTATTTGTTAGCTGTTTGGGTGTAAGGGAGAATAAGTTAAAGATGCCTGAGGTTTCCAGCTGTGGTATCTAGGTGGACAATGATACCAAAAGCTAAAAGCTAAATTTATAAAGGAGAGCAAAGCAGAGGTGAAGCTAAAGAGGTTGGTCATGGACTTGTGATAAAAGGAACTGTGGAGTGTCTAGGTGGCACAAAAACTAAAAGTACACTGTAGTTTACAGTCTCAAAGTGTCTCCTTATTAATAGTTCATATTAATTGCAAATGAGAAAAAGATATTTTTTTTTACAGTGGAGAAACCAGGAAGTCACCACCTTAACCGAATGATGAGTCAACACCAAAATGTCTCCCGATACAATACACTGATAAGGATGCCGCATCACTTAAGAAATTCTTCTGCCAGAAATCCATAACCGGATCCTAATCATGAGAAAATATCACACAACCCCCATTATGTTACAAACAACTGCCCTGTGTTCTTCAACCATGTCAATGCCACAAATGACCAAGAAAGGTAAGGAACTCTTTCAGATTAAAGGTAACTAAAGAGATATGACAATAAAATGCAATGTGTGATCCTGGATAGGGTCTTGGATTGGGAGAGAGGGGAACTGCTATTAAAAAACATTACTGGGGGCTTACCTGGTGGCACAGTGGTTGAGAGTCCGCCTGCCGATGCAGGGGACACGGGTTCGTGCCCCGGTCCGGGAGGATCCCACATGCCACGGAGCGGCTGGGTCCATGAGCCATGGCCGCTGAGCCTGTGTGTCCGGAGCCTGTGCTCCGCAACGGGAGAGGCTACAACAGTGAGAGGCCCGCGTACCGCAAAAAACAAAAACATTAACATTACTGAGGTGTAGCTGCTACAGCTGGGTAGTAACTGATGGGCTCTGGAGATTTCAGACTTGGGTCACGTCCCCGCGCCCCATCCTCTCGCCACTTCCAGTGCCTGCGCGCGCCTCAACTATACGCGAGACATCCGGGCACTGCGCGACTAGAGTCCGCAGCTTGCGTGCGCGACCTGCGTGATCTTCTCCCTGTGCGCCTGCGCGAACCCATCCGTTTGACCTACGCAGACGTGGCTGAGAGTGGACTGCTGGTGGACACATCTGTTAAAAGCAACCAAAAGGGCTTCCCCGGTGGTGCAGTGGTTAAGAGTCCGCTTGCCGATGCAGGGGACATAGGTTCGTGCCTCAGTCTGGGGGGATCCCACATGCCGCGGAGCGGCTGGGCCCTTGAGCCATGGCCGCTGAGCCTGCGTGTACGGAGCCTGTGCTCCGCAACGGGAGAGACCACAACAGTGAGAGGCCCGTGTACTGCGGAAAAAAAAAAGCAACCGAAAGTTCCTTTTCCAAAGAAATTTGGTTAGCACCCCCACCTCCCCGCCCAGCACCCAGTTTTACAAAATAAAGAACCGCTGTGACGTGCACACGAGGGGAGGGAAAGATAGCTGCTGTTCTCATTGACTGCTAATGGGGCGCTCCAGCTTTGACCAGGAGATGAACTGTTTGGAAGATTCAAATTCAAAATATAAACACATTTATCTTAAGACCTATCTTAGGTAGCAGCCTAAGAAAAACAGATAAGAGACCCAGAGACTAGAGATCCAGTGTCTAAAAGAAAATTCGAGAACCAATGGAAGAAAAGCAATATTTGGAGAAGAGAACAGTTTTCTTGAGCCGAAGAAAAATGTTTCATCTTCAGATGAGAAGTCCCTACCACAGTCAACACAAAATCGACGAAAATTGTTCAGTACCTAGATGTGAAGAGCTAACGTTTTAAATTTCAAAGATGAAGAATGTCATCGTTTTGCAGAAAAAAGATTATCCACAAAGTACAAAATCTGGCATCTGCGTGTCAGAGTAACAGGATACACAAGACAGCATATGTAATATTTTGAAGGGGGAGGCTGTTTGTGACTCAATAATAGTATGTCAAGTCATGGGTGAAAGCCACAGAAATCTCACTTATATACGGGCTCTGAAGATTCAACCCTCTCTGAAAAAATTCACGTGTGTACTGTAAATAACTGAAAGATTAATCAAAATGAAGACTTTTGAAGTAAAACTGCATGGTAGAAGTCCTGATGGTGAGTGTAAAAGTCAATTAAATTGGGAAGTCAGTATAATTATTGTAAATATGGTCTAAAAGCACTGCAAATGTTTTTAAAAGTTCAAATTTTAACCCGTTTTGTTTGTTTTAAAAAATCTATTGATAAGAATAATTTGGTTCAGTTGAAAAATTATTGAGACTTAGGAAAGTTTGAATTAGAAGTACCTACTAGATAATAGTACTGTGTATCACCATTAAATTTTCTAAATTTAAGAATTGCACTGTGGTTACGTTACAGGATGGCATTGTTCTTAGGAAATACTGAAGTGTCACTGGGGAAACGACTATATACACACACAAGAGGGAGAGAGAGAAAGCAAGTGTAGTTAAACGTTAACTGGGGAAGCTGGGTAAAGGGTGTACTGGAGCTTTGTGTTATTTTTGCACATCTTTTGTACACTTGAAATCATTTCAAAATAAAATGTTTAAAAATAGTTTTTTTAAAAAGTGTAGAATCAGGATGTTATTAATATTCTGGCGAGAGACATTTGCATGCAGTGGTTGGAGTCAAAGCCAGTTTGGGTGGGCTTATGGAGCAAGAGATGGAAAAAGTAGAGAAAATGAGAGGGGCCTCTTGGCCCTAAAATATAGATATCGTGCCTGCTTAAGTCTTGGATGTTCATAGTTTGAGTTTTCATAGGCAGATCACATGTAAACTCACTGATTGATGTACCCATATAGATTTATTCTATGCTCTAATGTAACAAGACATAAATTCTTCAGGGCTCTTATTATTCTAAACAGGAAATTCCAATTAATTTTTAGACGGAGATTAGAATTCTGGCCAAGGTGCAGCACCGGGTGAGGAAAGAGAAATACCAGCAGAGATGCTGAGGTTTGTTACCAGTTACCAGGGTGCTGCATTCTCACACCAGCCCCTCCCCTTCTTGGAAAGTGAGGGCAGGATTCTTGGGTACAGACCAGTGATTGCTTGATTGGCTCTGGCCCTCAGTGGCTACATGATTATACTCTTTACTCATGAAAGAAAATGGAAGTGGTTGTGTAAACACATTACATGTCATTACCAAAAATCACAACATGGCTTCTTCCTGGCTGCCCAGCTAAATATCTAAATTACCCACTCTGCCAAGGAGGGGAGAAAACTGGACCCAAGGAAAAACAGGGAAGAGAATGACTTAAGATGGGAATGTTTGTAAAACCTTTATTTGTGATTAAAGTGTTTTTAAAATATATGAAGGACATTTTTAAAATGTACATAATTCCAGTATCTCAACAACATAATGATTTGCATTTGTTTGGAGTTCTTTCAAACTTTTATCCATATGGATATATTGCTTCTAAGTTCATCAAACTATATATATATTATACATTTAAAAATTTTATGCGTTATGTAACATTATTTTAGAAACACTTTCCCTTGATTTTCACTTTTATCATAAATTTTTGATAACCATGTTACATTCCATTGTATTTATATATAATATATATACTTTATTTAATCATTTCCTTATTATTGGATGCAAATGCTGTTTTTTAAAAAAATTATTAATAACTCTGCTGTAAATGTCTTTATACATATGGATTTTTCTCCTTTTGAATTTACATATTTCCTCAATTCCAAGATACACATTTTTCTTCCTTTATTATATATCAGGGTACATTTTGGTATAAGGTGACAATATTCTTTCTCTTCAGAAAGTTAGTATTAAAGATGTTGCATCTTAAAATTGGTAGTCTAGGGCTTCCCTGGTGGTGCAGTGGTTGAGAGCCCGCCTGCCGATGCAGGGGACACGGGTTCGTGCCCCGGTCTGGGAAAATCCCACATTCCGCGGAGCGGCTGGGCCGCTGAGCCATGGCCGCTGAGCCTGCGCGTCCGGAGCCTGTGCTCCGCAATGGCGGGAGAGGCCACAACAGTGAGAGGCCCGCATACCGAAAAACAAACAAACAAACAGACAAGAGTACTTTTGTCCTCTTGAATAGCACCAAACACCGAACTTCTACAACAAAAAAGAAATACTACCATCTTTGACTTTCTGTTACATCTAATGGTAAGGTCAGTGCGTATATCGGAGCCCACAAAATGGAGGCCACGCCAGCGGCACGGCCCACGTCACAATTCTAACCCTGAGTCAGCCTGCATTTAGGAGAAATACCTCTCAAGGGAACCTAACACACACCAGTCACAGCCCTCCAGCTCAGCTTTAGGTCGCTCACCTTACCCTAGAAAATAGTGTAACAGGGAAGAGCTAAATGGGACTCCATGTTGGATCTGTTTCTTTGACTTTAGCCCTTGCTTTTCGTTGCTTTTGTTATTTTAATCATACATAATGGCCTGCCTCAGGGAACCCTGCCCCTCCGCTATTCAGCTCTCAGGGAGATAATCTGACCCTGCCGCCTGTGAAAGGCTACAAGAAACTAACAGATCCCCTCTGAAGCTTGTCATTCCAGGAAATGTTTTGCAAGACTGATGGCCCTTTTACTTTACTTCCTCACTGCCTCTCCCTCTCTGATTTCATAAAAGAAACCCGCATCGAGACCCCGATATGAGGGTTTCTCGGAGACTCTGGTCTGCGGTCTTCTCGGTCAGCCATCTTCCTTGAATCACACCTCGTGTCCGATTCATTGACCTGTTGTGCGGTGAGCAGAGCGAGCTTGGATTCGGTAACAATAGGATTGCCCGTCTTGTAAGGAAATCCACAGCCTCCTAGCCAACTGTGTGCTGTTTGCACGTTGCCTCTTCCAATATCCTCTAAAACTCTTTCTTGCCCATAATCCTCAAGAAGAGCAGTCTGCTGCTTGTGAGGCACTGTACCCCTACTCCATGGATTGTTTTCCCTTGAATAAAGGACATCAAATTCATTACTAAATTTAGTTTTGTCATTTGACACTAACAATGCTGGGTTTTATAAATATCTGTTAAATGATATACAAATCCATGTACAGTGATGTTGATATTTTTTACTGGGCCTAGAACATCTAATTGTTTGGTGTCTGCTTAAAAAAAGGGAGAGGATAATGAAGTTAAGTAATCAGAATTCATAAATAGAGTTTCATTTTTAAGATAAATAGTATGCTTAGAA
>NW_021698369.1:0-1076 GCF_005190385.1 Monodon monoceros
GGGGGAAGGGAAGAAAAAGGGAGGTGATTACTGGGAAGGCAGTCAACAACATTATCACACTAAGGTCTCAACAAGTTAGTGGTAGGTCTGCACTAGAATCCTGGTCTCCTGAATCCCAATTTAATTCTCCCCTCTTGACATAATGAACGATATAATCAATATTGCTACTTTTTCTAAAGAATCTTAAATATATTCACACAGTTCTACCTCAAATCCTTTTTGAAAAAAGGTGTACTATTATAAAACTATACATGCTATTTTTTGTAAAGTATACTGAATTTCTCAAATAATGAACTGCTTGCAGTTCCTCATGTGTATCGTGTTTCCACCTCTGCATTTGCTATTTCTATTGCCCTGAAAATGTATACACTAGTGCCCTTTTTTGGCTTATCATTTGAATACTTACTTAGATTTCAGGTATCAGTACCTCTCTGAAACCTTTCATGACATATCCCATCTCAATGACACTGGCTGTTGGTATCACTGGGTACCCACTGTATCATGTTCCAGATTCTCCCACATATCTATAGTACTGATTTCGTTATAGATTTTTCTTCCTGCCACTGGATTAGATGAAAAACTTTCTTGACTGGACCTTTATTTTCTAAATACTTTCTCACTCTTTTTGTCTAATTGTTGTGGCTATTCTATTTTTTAGGAGAGTTCTTCAGCTTTATTATCTAATCCTTTCTTGCTTCCTGAATAATTTCTCTCCCTTTTTTAAAGAAAGAATCTCTTCTTTTACGTAAGTTGTATTTTCTCTTTTCTTTTTAAAGATACCACAGTTTACAGATACTTCTATTTCTATTCCACCCATATCCCTGCCCTGAGAAGTACTTGGTACCTCTAAATCCTGAGCCTTTTCCAGATTCTGTGGAGGGAATCGGCTTGCTTCTCTTGTTGGCTTACCTCTCTTCAGCCTTCAGCATTCTCTAATCCACTAAATCATTTAGTAATTGACCACCTTCTTTTGTAGTTTCCCAAATACTGATTTCATTTATCTTCTCCTTTCTCACTCTCTTGATCTTTGTGGATTTATATCTTTACTCTGTTACTATAATCTTAGTGGAATTTCC
>NW_021698370.1:0-2640 GCF_005190385.1 Monodon monoceros
GATGTGGCCCCACTGGTGTGAGGACACTCCTGCCTGGTTCCCATGCAGTTGGTGATGTGGGCCCACTGGTGAGAGTTTGACCCTAGTTGGGTTCTTCATACTTCTGTGAAGTGGGCCGTCTGCTCTGAGGTCACTCCTGCATTCTGGCGCACCCTGCCTTGGCAACGTCGGCCCTCGGTAGCAGTTGGAGGCTGCTGGGTCCCTACTCCCCTCGGTGATGAGGGCCCTCTTGTGTCAGACCCTAACTGCTGGGTTCCCCACATTTTCTGATGTGTGCCCACTGGTGCAATGAGACTCCTGCGAGGTTCCCATCCCCATGGGGATGTGGGCCTTCTGCTCTGTCGTCCAAACGTCTGGGTTGCTCACAGTTTCAGGATGTGGGCCCTCTGCTGTGAGTTCACTCCGGCCTGTATCCCATAATGTCGGTGCTCTCGGCCACCTGCTTGTAGGTTCCAAATTCTGGTTTCCTCACCTTTTTTATACTATGGGCCCTCTGTTGTGAGTCTCCTCCTGCATGCCTCACTCCCAGCCCCTTCGTGATGTGTGTCCCCTTGTTTGAGGCCACATGTGCTGGGTTCCTCACCTTTAGCTGATGAGGACCCTCTGGTGTGAGGACACTCCTTCCTGGTTCGCATCCCCTTAGTGATGTGGGCCCTCTGGTGAGAGTCTGATCCTGATTGTGTTCCTCACACTTCTGTGAGGTGGGCCCTCTGCTCTGAGGTCACTCCTGCCTGGCTTGCACACACCTCCTTGGCAACTTCGGCACTCTGGTGGCAGTTGGAGCCTGCTGAGAGCCTCATTCCCAAGGAGATGAGAGCCCTCTGGCGTCAGGCCTTAACTGCTGGGTACCCACATTTTCTGATACGTGCTAAGTGGTGCGAGGACACTCCTGCCAGGTTCCCATCCCTATGGGGATGTGGACCTGGTGCTCTGAAGTCCCAACGTCTGGGTTGCTCACAGTTTCATGATGTGGCTCTCTGCTGTGAGTTCACTGTGTCCTGGATCCCATAGTTTCGGTGCTCTGGGCTGCCTGCTGTCAGGTTTCTGCTGTTGCTTTCCTCACCTTTGTAATTCTATGGGCCCAGTGTTGTGTGGCTACTCCTGTCTGCCTCACTCCAAGGCTCTTGGACATGTGGTTCTTCTGGTTTAGGCCACATGTGCTGGGTTCCTCACCTTTCTATGATGTGACCACACTGGTGTGAGGACACTCCTGCCTGGTTCCGATCCCCTTGGTGATGTGGGCCCTCTGGTGAGAGTTTTATCCCGGCTGGGTTCCTCACCCATCTGTGAGGTAGGCCCTCTGTTGTGAGGTCACTCCTGCCTGGCTGGCAAACGTTACCTTGGCGAGGTGTGCCCTCAGTTGTGAGTTGGTGCCTGCTTGGAGTCTCCTCCCCTCGGTAATGAGGGCCCTCTGGCGTCAGGCCCTAACTCCTGGGCTCCCAAATTTTCTGATGTGTACCCTGTGGTGCGAGTACACTCTTGCCAGGTTCCCAACCACATGGGAATGTGGGCCTTCAGCTCTGAGGTGCCAACGTCTGTGTTGCTCACAGTTCCATGATGAGGGCCCTCTGTTGTGAGTTCACTCAGGCCTGGATCCCATAGCCTCGCTGCTCCTGGACGCCTGCTGGAGGTTCCAACTGCGGGGTTCCTCACCTTTTTTATTCTATGGGCCCTCTGCTTTGAGGCTCCTCCTGCCTGCCTCACACCAAGACCCTTTGTGATGTGTGTTCTCTGGTTTGAGGCCACGTGTCCTGGGTCCCTCACCTTTCGTTGATGTGGGTCCACTGGTGTGAGAACACTCCTGCCTCTTTTCCAACCCCTTGGTGATGTGGGCCCTCTGGTGAGTCTGATCTTGTTTGGGATCCTCACACTTCTGTGAGTTGGGCCCTCTGCTCTGAGCTCACTCCTGCCTGGCTGGCACACCCCACCTTGGTGATGTCGGCCCTTTGGTGGCAGTTGGAGCCTGCTGGGAGCCTCGTTCACTCCGTCAATAGTGCCCTCTGGCATCAGGCCATAACTGCTGGGTACCCACATTTTCTGATACGTGTTAAGTGGTGCTAGGACACTCCTGCCAAGATCCCATCCCCATGGGGATGTGGGCCTTCAGCTCTGAGGTCCCAACGGCTGTGTTGCTCAGTTTCATGATGTTGGCTTTCTGGTATTAGTGCACTCAGACCTAGATCCCATGGCCTCTGTGCTGTGGGCTGTTTGCTGGGAGTTTCCAACTGCTAGATTCCTCACCTTTTTTATTCTTTGGCCCCTGTGTTATGAGGCTCCTCTTGCCAGCATCACTCCCAGCCCCTTGGTAACGTAGGAAGTCTGGTTTGAGGCCACATGTGCCGGTCTCCTCCCCTTTTTGTGATGTGGCCCCACTGGTGTGAGGACACTCCTGCCTGGTTCCCATCCCCTTGGTGATATGGGTCCTCTGCTGAGAGCCTAATCCTGGCTGGATTCCTCACACTTCAGGGAGGTAGGCCCTCTTCTCTGAGGTCACTCCTGCCTGGCTTGCACACGTCGCCTTGGACACGTGGGCCTTCTGGTTGATGTTGGAGCATGCTGGGCCCTCCTCCCGTCGGTGATGAGGGCCCTATGTTGTCAGGACCTAAGTGCTGGGCTCCACACATTTTCTGATGTGCGCCC
>NW_021698371.1:0-3440 GCF_005190385.1 Monodon monoceros
TCCCCTAACCCTAACCCTTACCTGAAGCCTTACACTAACCAATCACCTAATCCTAAACTGAACGCTAACACTAACCCATACCCTAACAACTATGCTCACCCTAAACAAGTCGTACACTAAAGTGTACCCTAAATCGTCCCAGACCCATAACCCTATCCCTTACCCTTACCCGAAGCCTTACCCTAATCCGTCCCCTAATGACAACCCGTAAGCTAACACTAACCCGTATCCTAAAACGTATGCTTACCCTTCAACGTTGTCGTACCCTAACTTGTACCCTAAACAGTTCCCATCCCCTAACCCTAACTCTAACCCTTAACAGAACCCTTACCCTAACCTGTCCCCTAATCCTAACATATACACTAACACTAACCCGTACCCAAACACAAACGCTCACCCTAAACCGTTGTGGTACACTAACCTGTACCCTAAACTGTCCCCGTCCCCTAACACTATCCCTATCCCTAAACCTAACGCTTACCCGAAGCCTTACCCTAACCCGTCCCCTAATACTAACCCGTACGCTAACACTAACACGTACCCTAAAATGTACGCTCGCCCTAAAACGTTGTCATACCCTAAACTGTACTCTAAACTGTCCCCGTCCCCCAATCCTAACCCTAACCCTTACCTGAAGCCTTACCCTAACCCGTGCCCTAATCCTAAGCCGTACGCTAACACTAACTCATACCCTAACACGTAGGCTCAACCTAAATTTTGTCGTACCCTAACCTGTACCCTAAACAGTCCCCGTCCCCTAACACTAACCCTAACACTAACCTGTACCATAAGCAGTCCCCATCCCCAAACCCTAACCCTAACACTAACCCTTACCCGAAGTCTTACCCTAACCCGTACCCCAATCCTAACCCGTACGCTAACACTAACCGGTACTCTAACACATATGCTCACCCTAAACCATTGTCGTACCCTAACGTGTACCCTAAACCTTCCCTGTCACCTAACACTAACCCTAACCCTAACCCTTACCCGAAGGCCTACCCTAACCCGTCACCTAATCCTCACCCGTACGCTAACATTTACCTGTACCCTAACATGTACGGTCACCCTAAACCTTGGTCTTACCCTAAACTGTACCCTAAACCGTCCCCGTCCCCTAACCCTAACCCTAACCCTTATCCGAAGCCTTACCCTAACCCATCCCCTAATCCTAACCCGTAAGCTAACACTAACGCATACCCTAACATGTACGGTCACCCTAAACTGTTGTCATAACCTAGCCTGTAACGTAAACCGTCCCCGTCACCGTCCCCTAACCCTAACCCTAACCCTTACCCAAATCCTTACCCTAACCCGTACATTAATCCTAACCCGTACGGTAACCCTAACCTGTACCCTAACATGTACACTCCCCCTAAACCGTTGTCCTACCCTAAACCATCCCCGTCCCCTAAACCTAACCCTAAACCTAACCGTAAACCTTACCCGAAGCCTTACCCTAACCCATCCCCTAGTACTAACCGTATGTTAACACTAAACCGTACCCTAACACGTACACTCACCCTAAACCGTTGTCGTACTCTAACCCGTACCCTATACTGTCACTGTCCCCTAAACCTAACCCTAACCAAAACCCTAAACCTAACACTTACTGGAAGCCTTACGCTAACCCGTCCCCTAATACTAAAACGTAAACTAACACTAACCCGTACCCTATCACGTACGCTCAACCTAAACTGTTGTCATACCCTAACCTGTACCCTAAACCGTCCCCGTCCCCGTCCCCGTCTCCTAACCCTAACACGAACCTGTACCCTTAACCGTCCCCATCCGCTAACCCTAACTTAACCCAAACCTTAACACTTGCCCAAAGCCTTACCTTAACCCGTCCCCTAAAACTAACCCATAGGCTAAAACTACCCTGTACCCTAACACGTACGCTCACCCTAAACTGTAGTCGTACCATAACCTGTACCCTAAACCACCCCATCCGCTAACTCTAACCCTAACCCTTACCGATAGCCGAAGCCTTACCCTAACCCGTCCTCTAATCCTAATCCGTACGCTAACACTAACCGGTACCCTAACACGTATGCTGACCCTATAACGTTGCTGTACCCTAACGTCTATCCTAAACCGTCCCTGTCACCTAACCCTAACCCTAACCCTTACTCGAAGCCTTACCCTAACCCGTCCCCTAATCCTAACCTGTATGCTAACACTAACCCATACCCTAACACGAACGCTCACCTTAAACCGTTGTCATATCTTAACCTGTACCCTAAACTGTCCCCGTCCCCTAACCCTAACCCTTACCCTTACCCGAAGCCTTACCCTAACCTGTGCCCTAATGCTAACCTGTATGCTAACACTAACACATACCCTAACTCATATGCTCATGCGAAATGGTTGTCATACCCTAAGCTGTACCCTAATCCGTCCCCACCCCTAACCCTAACCCAAACCCTAACCCTTACCCGATGCCTTACCCTAACCCATCGCCTAAACCTAACCCGTACGCTAACACTAACCCCTACCCTGACACGTACGCACAGCCTAAACCGTTGTCGTACCCTAACATGTACACTAAATGGTTCCCATCCTCTAACCCTATCCCTAACCCTAACGCTAACCCTAAAACTTACCCAAAGCCTTACCCTAACCCGTCCCCTAATCCTAAACCGTACGCTAACACTAACCGTACCCTAGCACGTACGCTCACCCTAAAACGTTTTCGTACCCTAACCTCTATCCTAAACATCCCCGTCCCCTAACCCTAACCCTTACCTGAAGCCTTACCCTAACCCGTCCCCTAATCCTAAACCGAATGCTAACACTAACCCGTACCCTAACACCTATGCTTATCCTAAACTGTTGTCGTACACTAACCTGTACCCTAAACCATCCCTGTCCCCTAACCCTAACCCTAACCCTTACGCGAAGCCTTACCCTATCCCGGCCCCTAATCACAACCCGTACGCTAACAGTAACCCATACCCTAACACATACGCTCACCCTAAACAATTGTCGTACCCTAACCTGTAAACCAAACCACCCCCGTCTCCGTCCCCTAACCCTAACCCGAAGCATTACCCTAACCCGTCCTCTAATCCTAACCCGTAAGCTAACACTAAGCCAGACACTTACACGTACGCTCACCCTAAATCTTTGTCATACCCTAACCTTTACCCTAAACCATCCCCATCCCCTAACCCCAACCCTAACCCTAACCCATACCTAAAGCTTTGCCCTAACACGTCCCCTAATCCTAACCCATACACTAACACTAACCCATACCCTATCACGTATGCTCACTCTAAACAGTTGTCGTACAATAAACTGAATCCTAAACCGTCCCCGTCGCCTAAGCCTAACCCTAACCCTAACCCTTACCCAAAGCCTTACTCTAATCCATCACCTCATCCTAACCTGTACACTAACACTAACCTGTACCCTGACACCTACGCTCACCCTAAACC
>NW_021698372.1:0-1716 GCF_005190385.1 Monodon monoceros
TACACAGCCGTTGAATTTAAAACCTTGAGGTTATCCTTTACTAATAACTTTCTTCTTCCATGTCCATCTGGTCTACAAGTCTCTTGAATCTGGCTTTATTCTTTCCTTCACCTTTGCCACAATCTTATTCTCATCATTTCTCACCTGGATTATTGCAATAACATTATAGCTGCTCTCTCTGTTACCATTCTATTTCCCATCCAGACATCTTCATGCTCTTGTGAAGCTCCCCTTACAAAATCCTGTTTTTGATATTAATTTGTTGGCAGTCATCACTTTATTTCTGCTCCCTATTGACCCTAAGCCACAGCCACCCCTCATCTACAAGTCACATATTTGTGATCTACTCATGTTCTAGCCATGTTCTTACTGTCTCATGTTCTAGTCATGTTCTTACTGTAATGTCTAATAAAGAGCTTGGAAAACTTCATGTGTCCAATAATATGTGTAAATAAATAAAGGTCAAAATAGTTGAAGCCAGCCTATGCAATAGTAATGGATCAGAGAGATTATATGGTCTTTGCTGGTATTCCACTGACAGAGGAAGAAAAGGAAAGGAATCTTTTCCTCCTGCAGCTGAAATTGCTTTGATCACCATCACCTGCTTGGTTACTACATCCAAGCCATTTTAACAAATTCAAATTTGATCTATGTATTAAAAGACTGATAATTACTTTAAGAGGCTGTTGTTAATTAACCTAGGACAAAGGAGATTGAAATTAGTACATAAAAAATACACCTACTGTCCAACGACTTCCCTATATCTTTAGTCCAATAGATAACTTTTAGTATTTTTATTGAAAGCAATACGTTCACCCAATCTGTGAATACAGATATTGATATGATCTACTAATCAGAACGTTATCAAAATTCTTAAACTGACATTAACTCACCTTTAAAAGAGTGTTTCCAGGGGTAAAAAAGTAGGAAAAGTACAACAAAGCAGTTCACCATTTGTTTCTGTCCTTAAACATTGTTCCACACCTGATTATTCCAACAGGCCATTATTTTTTCTTGTCTAAGTTTAATTTTATTTTTTTCATTTGCATGGAACTTGGTCAAACTGGCACTCACCCAGACATTAAGTGGATCCTTGTTTATTTTCCCTCAGCTCTTTGTGAGGGCTAGAAAAGCACAATGGTGTTATAAAATTGTTGCCTTGTTGTTATAAAACCTCTCCTTTTATAAATTATACTGTCCCAAGAAGTATTATACTATCATATTACTTTACTAAGCACCAACATTAATATAAAGTAGTATTAAAAAGGCACATCCTGATGGTAAAAAAGCTGAGGTTTATAATGGAAATGTAAGTTTTCTAGGCCACTCTGCATATGCTCCCTTTAAAAAAGGGGAAAGAGAAAAGTGTTTCTACTTAGGGAATTTGGAGATTCCATCCTCTGTGAGGTGGTTGTGAAGATGACAGAAGACACCTACATCTATGCTGAGGTTGGGGTGGTGTTGCATATCAGTGAAATAAGCTAGTTTGGAGTGAAAATACAGAGGCACTTTTAAGGTTCTGTACTTTGGGTACAACTTAACACAATATGATTTCCATGGAAAATGCTAATAAGTAGTAAATTCAGAAGTGAAGTGTTTGAAATTCCAGATTTTTCTCTCTTAAGATAAACTGCTGCTGAGTGCTTAGTTCTGGTTGCATTTTTTTGTTTTTGTTTTTAAGAAACTTTTTGCTATTGCTATCTTAACTTTAGAAAT
>NW_021698373.1:0-50446 GCF_005190385.1 Monodon monoceros
TCATTCTTTTTTATGGCTGAGTAGTATTCCAGTGTGTGTGTGTGTGTACACACCACATCTTCTTTATCCATTCCTCTGCTGATGGACATTTAGGTTGCTTTCATGTCTTGGCTATTGTAAATAGTGCTGCTGTGAACACTGGGATGCACGTATCTTTTCAAATTAGAGCTTTCATCTTTTCCAGATATATGCCCAGGAGTGGGATTGCTGGATCACATGGCAAATCTATTTTTAGTTTTTTAAGAAACCTCCATATTGTTCTCCATAGCGGCTGCACCAATTTACATTCCCACCAGTGGTGTAGGAGGGTTCCCTTTTGTCCACACCCTCTTCAGCATTTGTTATTTGTAGACTTTTTAGTGATGGCCATTCTGACAGGTGTGAGGTGATACCTCATTGTGGTTTTGATTTGCATTTCCCTGATGATTAGTGATATCGAGCATCTTTTCATGTACCTATTGGCCATTTGTATATCTTTTTTGGAAAAATGTCTATTCATATTCTCTGCCCATTTTTTAATCTGATTGTGTGTTTATTTGCTGTTGAGTTGTATGAGTTCTTTATAAATTTTGGATATTAACCCCTTATCAGACACATGATTTGCAAATATTTTCTCCACTTTCATTGGCTGCCTTTTCATTTTGTTGATGGTTTCTTTTGCTATTTCTGTGAAAAGTGCCATCACTTTGGCTAGTATGGACATTTTAACAGTATTAATTCTTCCATGAGCACAGATTATCTTTCCATTTATTTGTGTCTTCAATTTCTTGCATCAATGTCTTATAGTTTTCTGTGTACAGATATTTTACCTCCTTGGTTAAATTTATTCCTAATTTTATTTTTCTTGATGCTATTGTATTGGGGATTGTTTTCTTATTTTCTCTGATAGTTCATTGTTACTATACAGAAATACAACTGATTTTTTAAATATTAATTTTGTAACCTACAATTTCACTGAATTCATTTATTAGCTCTAACAGTTTTGGGGTGGAGCTTTTAAGGTTTTCTATATATAAAAAACACGGTATCACCTGCAAATAGAGACAGTTTTACTTCTTTTCCAATTTGGATGCTTTTTATTTCTTTTTCTGGCCTAATTGCTCTGACTAGAATTTCCATTACTATGTTATATGAAAGTGGTGAAAGTGGGCATCCTTGTTCCTGATCTTAGAGGAGAAGCTTTTCATCATTATGTTAGCTGAGGGTTTGCATATATGGCCTTTATTATGTTAAGTACATTTTCTCGATGTTCAGTTTGTTGAGAGTTCAAAATCCTACTTATAAAGCAGAGAAGAAATTGAATCAATTTGATAGACTGATTGATTACACAAGTTTACCTCCCAATATCCAAAATCACTTGAGGTGACAGAAAAAATTTTTTATGAGAATGAATCCTTCGTTCATCTGACAAATGACTATTGCCCTCCTTCTATGCTCTAGGTGCTACTATGGTGAATAGGTTAAGCAAGGTTCCTGATCTCAGGCAGCTTACATTCTGGTCAAGGTGGGGAGAGTAGGAGAATAAAATAAACAAGTAAATATACAAGATAACTGTGTGACATCCCTGGACCAGGAATTTTGAACAATGTCTAGAAGAGAGGAAACAGAAGGGACTGCATTACCAGAGAGATAAGTACAAATTTTCCTAAAATATAAATTCAGGTAATTCCCAGGTGATACTATCCACAGTGAGGAAATAGGAAATGCTAGACAAAAGTAACAGGTAAAATAAAGTGCAGTGTAGAGAGAATACCAGCTAAGGAAGTAGAGAGTTTCCTAGTATATCTCAACTCATTTCATTCAAGTGACTCACCTTTTAAGTCCCCCTGAAGAAATGGTACATTTTACTCACTCAAGCCCTTTCCATATCGCCCTCTTAGAGAAATGAGTCCTAAAATGAGAGGCTCTTCTAGACGTTTCTTCTAGGTCTACAATTTCCAATATTCCAAATGTAATATTATAAAATTTCAGCAACTAAAATATCTGAATTTAGGTAAGTTGTTTTCCTGTTATAAGTTGAGGAACTATCAAATTTCATAAGGAAATAACTGACCTTAAAATACAAAATATGTTTTACTGATATTCATGAACCTACTGAATATTCTAAAAGAGAAAATGCACATTTAGAGATTTCAATTCTAAATATTATTCATTTTAAAACCTGGCTTACCAACCTGCCAAGAAAGCACAAATTCCTGCTCAGATACTGGTTTGCGGAAGACAGATCAGTTTCTGGGCCTAGTCATGTTGCCAAATACATGTATGAATTTGGGCAATCCATAACCTCTCTTTATGTCGGATTCCTCAGCAGAAAATTGCAAAAATAATGTGTTCTATCAACTCCCAAAGGTTGACTCTTAGGGTCGTAAAAATTTTAAACAATGAAATTTTTACAAATAATATGTATTACTGAGGTAGTTAAAAGCTCTCTCATCCGTCCATTCACCAGAAAGTTTAAAATTCTTACAAGGCTCTGAGCCATATACTGCAGTGTTTACAGAATAGTAAACACAATCCCTGCACTCCTGACCATATAGAAAAGCAAGTAGTCAACTTTTCTGACTAACAAACAAGGATGAGAATGATGGCTGACTTTTCTAGATGAGAATGATGGCTATTATTATTAGATATTTTGATTTTCTAAAATTCTCATTTTAAAATACTCCACCCCTTTGGGAGAATCTTCTAAGTGAGAAGTTATAAAGAGCATATAGAACGTGAGCCAATCTGGGACAGTTAGCCACAGAAGGACTTGCTCATTCCTGGAATTCATATTGATCAGTTATCCTGGTTCTGAAAATAACTGAGAGCTAAAAATATCCTTCAGACAGAGATGAATTTGCAGGTCTATCAAGAAGGGAACACATGGGGAAAGGAAGATGCCACATTTTTCTATGAGTTTTGTCATGGTGTCAGCTAATAGAAATCACGGATTGGCGTGGGAGTAGGAAAAAGGAAAAGGCATGGCTGCCAGAGTCTTTTCAAAGAACCATCTCTGCGAGTCATAGGGAATGCCAATAATGATGGAGTTCTCAAGCCTGCCTAAGGGGGGAAATGTTGGTGTTGCTGATGAAGGAAAGGAATTCAGCATGCTGAGCCCAGTGTGGATGGAAGAAGGATGAGCTCAGTTTGGCAAGTGTTGATTTGAAGGAAGAAAATCGAATAGCTGAGTGGCAATGTTCGGCCGTAATTTAAAACGATACAGCTGAACTCAGGTGAGAACAAGGTTGAAGGAATGATTTGGGTGTCATTTGCACAGACATTATCCAGGAAGCTGACAGAACATTTGTAGCAGGAGAAAGAGCCCAGCAATCAGGCTGAATTTTCAGAAATGCTCAGTTAGAGGACAGACAGAGAGGACGAGTCGGGTGGAGACAGGGATCAAATAAGGAGGTAGAATGACTTACCTTGGAAATGGGTAGAGGGTATTTCAAGGTTTCAACATAGGTGATCAATATATCCTTGAGCTTCTTATTCAAGAACTGTGTCAGTAAAGGAAAAGTAACCAGATGCTATCTACAGCAAACACCAAAATCATACTAAGATTTTCTTTCAAGGTGAAGGAGAAATACACAGGTTGTGTTGGAAGTCTGTGAAGAGGGAGAGTTTGAAGATGCCAGAGAGGGAGGGAATAAATATAACAGCACTATTGCTCAGATGGGATCTGGCTTGAGAGAAAAATAAGGACATAGATTCTGTGTGCTGGAGAGAAGAAGTGGGATAAACATGAAGGTTGAAATTGTTAGAATGAAGGGAACCTCTGAAGTTGCTCATTAAAATAGGGTGGGGGGCTTCCCTGGTGGCGCAGTGGTTGAGAGTCCACCTGCCGATGCAGGGCACGCGGGTTCGTGCCCCGGTCCGGGAGGATCCCACATGCCGCGGAGCGGCTGGGCCCGTGAGCCATGGCCGCTGAGCCTGCGCATCCGGAGCCTGTGCTCCGCAACGGGAGAGGCCACAATAGTGAGAGGCCCGCATACAGCAAAAAAAAAAAAAAAAAAAAAAAAAAAAAAAAAAAAAAAAAAAAAAAATAGGGTGGGGAGTCATGTAGATTTCAGAATGAAAGATTTTGGAGTAGCTGTTGGTAGACATGTCATCATCTACAAATGAGGAAAGAGCTTGCAGCTAAGCATTGAGTGCTGAATTTTGGTACCAATCACAAAACAAATATTTGCTGAGTTCCTTCTATGTGGCAGGCACATGTACTTGAAGCCAGAATACAGGGTTAACACCTTTCACTAGTAATGCCCTGTGACCCAGGCTCAGGGATGCAGAGAGTCAAGGGAGAGGATGATGTACAGTGGAAGTGAGGATAGCATTGAAGAAAGTGCTGGGCAGGTGTCCAGAGTACTGTGCCGCTCATAAAGTACTATTCCAGATTCTAGCAAACACTTTTTCTTAATTTACACTGACAAAACTCACTACCCTCAACATTCCTCAAAAATTGCTTCTGGATCTTAAATAACACTCAATTCAGTGTTTTGTTTTGTTTTGTTTTTTTAAAGGGGCTGCTGTGAGGTGAGGCAATGAAGCACTGTAACTCCACACTTATCAATTTTATATCTTTTGATCTATGTCACATGTCTATACTAATAAGATTTGTTTCGATTATAACAGTACCAACCTGAACTAACTTAAGCCAAGGAGGGATTTAATGGACCAAATAACTAATAATAATAGGAAGAGGAAGATATGACAGGGACTCTGGCATAAACAAAGCCAGTCATTCTCTCCACCTCTCCACACTGCTCCTAGCCATGTGGTAGCTGTACTTTTCTCCTCTTGCACAATAACTTCTTCCTCAAAAGGAACATGGTCCCAGTCAGATGCAAAGTCTCATAGGATGACTCACCCTCTGATTCCAAGGTCCAGAATCTTAAAAGAGTGCTCTGATTGTAGTTAGTCCTGGACTTAGGGATTGCAAGCATGAGCACAGGAACTATGACTGGCTTGGATTATTCAGGTATCCAGCCCTGGCCAATCAATGATGGTTTTGAGAAGGAGACACAGGATATGTTATAAGATATCAGCTGGAGTAAGGAAAAAGGAATCATTTCCAGAAAGGGAGAGGGGAATTAGCATTCTTAAATGAATAATTTTTTATAGATATGTTTGTCTTTGATCTCTTTGGCAGTTTTATTACAATTCATTAGGTATGGTTTTCTTTGTATCCAAAATATTCATAAATTTAATGTAGAGATTATCATACTAAGTAAGACAGAGAAAGACAAATATTATGGTATCACTTGTTACAAAATGAACTTATTTATGAAAGAGAAACTGCCGACTCACTGACATGGTTACCAAAGGGGAAAGGGGTGGGGGGAATAAATTTGGGATTAAAAGATACAGACTACTATAAATAAAACAGATAAACAAGGTTTTGGAGACAAGATGGAGGATTAGAAGGACGTGGCCTCACCTCTTCTTACGAAAACACCAAAATCACAACTAACTGCTGAACAGCCATCAACAAAAAAAATGCTGGAACCTACCAAAAAAGATATCCTACATCCAAAGACAAAGCCACAGTGACATGGTAGAAGGGGTGCAATTGTGATAAAGCAAATCCCATACCTGCTGAGTGGGTGACCCACAAACTAGAAAATAATTATATCACAAAATCCTCCCACAGGAGTGAAAGTTCTGAGTCCCATGGCTGTCTCCCCAGCCTGGGGGTCTGGCAACAGGAGGAGGAGCCCCCAGAGAATCTGGCTTTGAAGGCCAGTGGGGTTTGATTGCAGGAATTCCACAGGACTGAGGGAAACAGAAACTCCTGGTGTGCACAAGGTCTCATGCACACCAGGAACCAGGGAAAAAGCAGTGACCTCATAAGAACCTGGACCAGACCTACCTGCTGGTATTAGAGGGTCTCCTGTGAAGGTGGGGGGTGGCTGTGGCTCACTGCAGGGATAAAGACACTGGCAGCAGCATTTCTGGGGAGTACTCACTGGCATGAGCCCTCCTAGAGGCTGCCATTTTCTTACCAAGACGTGGCCCCCACCAAGAGCCTGTAGGTGTAGGCTCCAGTGCTGGGATGCCTCAAGTCAAACAACCAATAGGGTAGGAACACAGCCCCACCCATCAGCAGACAGGCAGCTTAATGTCTTCCTGAGCACACAGCTGCTTGCTAAACACAGTCTCTGACACAGCCCTGCCTGCCAGGGGCACAAGACCCAGCTCCACCCACCAGTGGGCAGGTACCAGTCCTCCCATCAGGAAGCCTGCACAAGCCTCTTAGCTAGCCTCAACAATTGGGGGCAGACAGCAGAAGCAAGAACTACAATCCTGCAGCCTGTGGAATGGAAACCAAAAGCAACAAATATACAAGGCAACTCCCATAAGGTTATCAGCTGATTTCTCAGCAGAAACTCTGCAGTCCAGAAGGTGTGGCATGATATATTTAAAGTAATTTATGGGAAGAACCTACAACCAAGAACACTCTACCCAGCAAGGCTCTCATTCAGATTCAGTGGAGAAATCAAAACCTTTACAGACAAGGAAAAGAGGAATTCAGCACCACCAGACCAGCCTTGCAACAACTGCTAAAGGAACTTCTCTAGGCAGAAAAGAAAAAGCCACAACTAGGACCAAAAAAATTACAAACGGAGGGCTTCCCCGGTGGCACAGTGGTTGAGAGTCCACCTGTCGATGCAGGGGACACGCGTTCGTGCCCTGGTCTGGGAAGATCCCACATGCCACGGAGCGGCTGGGCCCATGAGCCATGGCCACTGAGCCTGCGCGTCCGGAGCCTGTGCTCCGCAACGGGAGAGGCCACAACAGTGAGAGGCCCGCGTACCGCAAAAAAAAAAAAAAAATTACAAACAGAATAGCTCACTGGTAAAGGCAAACATACGGTAAAAGTAGGAAACCATCTACACACAAATATGATATCAACACCAGCAATCGTGAGAAGAGAAGAGTACGAATGCAGGATACTGGAAATGCATTTGATATTAAAAGACCAGCAACTTAAAACAATCTTGTTTATATATAGACTGCTATATCAAAACCTCATGGTAACAACAAAGCAAAAATCTTCAATAGATACAGACACGAAAAAGAATCCAACACAACACTAAAGTTAGTCATCAAATTACAAGAGAACGAAAGAGGAAGGGAAGAAAAAAGACCTATAAAAAAAATCCAAAACAATTAACAAAATGGCAATAAGAACATACAGATAATTACCTTAAACATAAATGGGTTAAATGCTCCAACAAAAAGACATAGACCAACTGAATGGCTACAAAAACAAGTCTGGTATATATGCTGTCTACTAGAGACCCAATTCAGATCTAGGAACACATACAGACTTAAAGTGAGGGGATGGAAAAAGATATTCCATGCAAATGGAAATCAAAAGAAAGCTGGAGTAGCAATACTCATATCAGACAAAATAGACTTTAAAATAAAGACTGTTACAAGAGACAAGGAAGGACACTACATAATGATCAAGGGATCAATCCAAGAAGGAGATATAACAATTGTAAATATATATGCACCCAACATAGGAGCACCTCAATATATAAGGCAAATACTAATAGCCATAAAAGGAAAATTGACAGTAACAAAATAATAGTGGAGGACATTAACACTCCAGTTTCATCAATGGACACATCATCCAGACATAAAATCAATAAGGAAACACAGGCCTTAAATGACATAATAGACCACATGGACTTAATTGACATTTATAGAGCATTCCATCCAAAAGCAGCAGAATACATATTCTTCTGACGTGCCCATGGAACATTCTCCAGGATTGCTCACATGCTGGACCACAAAGCAAGCCTTGGTAAATTTAAGAAAACTGAAGTCATATCAAGCACCTTTTCCAACCACAACACTATGAGATTAGAAATCAATTACAAGAAAAAAACTGTAAAAAACACAAACACGTGAAAGTTAAATATATATGCTACTAAGCAACCAATGGATCACTGAAGAAATCAAAGAGGAAATCAAAAAATACCTGGAGACAAATGACAATGAAAGCAAGACAATCCAAAACCTATGGGACGCAGCAAAAGAAGTTCTAAGAGTAAAGTTTATAGCAATACAATCTTACCTCAGGAAACAAGAAAATTTCAAATAAACAACTTAATCTTACACCTAAAGCAACTAGAGAAAGAAGAACAAACGAAACTCAAAGTTAGTAGAAGGAAACAAATCATAAAGATCAGAAATAAATGAAATAGAGACAAAGAAAATAATAGAAAAGATCAATGAAACGAAAATCTGGTTCTATGAAAAGATAAACAAAATTGATAAACCTTTAGCTAGACTCACTAGGGAAAAAAGGGACAGGGCTCAAATCAATAAAATTAGAAATAAAAGAGGATAACTTACAAGGAACACCTCAGAAATACAAAAGATCATAAGAGACTAGTGCATGCAACTATATGACCATAAAACGGACAACCTAGAAGAAATGGACAAATTCTTAGAAAGGTACAATCTCTCAAGGTTGAACCAGGAAGAAATAGAAAAAATGAACAGACCAATTATAAGTACTGAAATTGGAACTGTGATTAAACTCCCAACAAAGTCCAGGACCAGATGACTTCACAGGCAAATTCTATCAAACATTTAGAGAAGAGTTAACACCTACCCTTATGAAACTCTTCCAAAATATTGCACAGGAAGGAACACTCCCAAACTTATTCTGCGAGGCCACTATCACTCTGATACCAAAACAAGACAAGGATATCACACAAAGAAAACTACAGGCCAATATCACTGATGAACATAGACGCAAAAATCCTCAACAAAATACTAGGAAACTGAATCCAGGAACACATTAAAAGGATCATTCACCATGATCAAATCCCTGGGATTTTTCAATGTCTGCTAGTCAATCAGTGTGACATACCACATTGAAAAATTGAAGAATAAAAACCATATGATCATCTCAATAGATGCAGAAAAAGCTTTTGACAAAATTAAACCCCCATTTATGATTTTTTTAAAAACTCTCCAGAAAGTGTGCATAGAGGGAAACTCCCTCAACATAATAAGGGCCATATATGACAAACCCACAGCAAACATCATTCTCAATGGTGAAAAACTGAAAGCATTTCCTCTAAGATCAGGAACAACACAAGGGTGTCTACTCTCACCACTAATATTCAACATAGTTTTGTAAGTCCTAGCCGTGGCAATTAGAGAAGAAAAAGAAATAAAAGGAATCCAAATTGGAAAAGAAGAAGTAAACCTGTCACTGTTTGTAGATGACATGATACTATACATAGAAAATCCTAAAGATGCTACCAGAAAATTACTAGAGCTCATCAATGAATTTGGTAAAGTTGCAGGACACAAAATTAATACACAGAAATCTCTTGCATTCCTACACACTAACAACAAAAGATCATAAAGAATAATTAAATAAACATTCCCATTTATCATTGCATCAAAAAGAATAAAATACATAGGAATAAATCTACCTAAGGAGGCAAAAGACCTGTACTCCAAAAAATATAAGACACTGATGAAAGAAATAAAAGACGACACAGATGGAAAGATATACCATGTTCTTGGATTGGAAGAATCAATATTGTCAAAATGACTATACTACCCAAGGCAAGCTACAGAATCAATGCAATCCCTATCAAATTACCAATAACATTTTTCAGAAAACTAGAACAAAAAATTTTCAAATTTGTATGGAAACACAAAAGACCATGAGTAGCCAAAGCAATCTTGAGAAAGGAAAACGCAGCTGGAGGAATCAGGCGCCCTGGTTTCAGACCATATTATAAAGCTACAGTAATCAAGACAGTATGGTACTGGCACAAAACCAGAAATATAGTTTAATGGAACAGGACAGAAAGCCCAGAAATAAACCTATGCGCCTATGGTCAAGTAATCTATGACAAAGGAGGCAAGGATATACAATGGAGAAAAGACAGTCACTTCAATAACTGGTGCTGGGAAAACTGGACAGCTACATGTAAAGGAATGAAATTAGAACACTCCCTAACACCATACACAAAAATAAACTTCAAGTGGATTAAAGACTTAAATGTAAGACTTGATTCTATAAAACTCTTAGAGGAAAGCATAGGCAGAACACTCCCTGACATAAATCACAGCAATTTTCTGAGCCATCTCCTAGAGTAATGGAAATAAAAACAAAAATAAAGAAATGGGACCTAATTAAACTCAAAAACTTTTGCACAGCAAAGGAAACCATAGACAAAATGAAAAGAGAACCTACAGAATGGGAGAAAATATTTGCAAATGATGCAACTGACAAGGGATTAACCTCCAAAATCTACAAACACAGTTCATGCAGCACAATATCCAATAAACAACCCAATCAAAGACTGGGCAGAAGACCTAAACAGACATTTCTCCAAAGAATACATACAGATGGTCAAGAAGCCCATGAAAAGATGCACAACATTGCTAATTATTACAGAAATGCAAATCAAAACTACAATGAGATTTTACCTCACACCAGTCAGAATGGCCATCATCAAAAAATCTACAAAAATAAATGCTGGGGAGGGTGTGGAGAAAAGGGAACCCTCATGCACTGTTGGTGGGAATGGAAATTGGTACAGCCACTATGGAGAACAGTATGGAGGTTCCTTAAAAAGCTAAAAATAAAACTACCGTACGACCCAGTAATCCCACTACTGGGCATATACCCTGAGAAAACCATAATTCAAAAGGACACATGTATCCCAGTGTTCACTGCAGCACTATTTACAATAGCCAGGACATGGAACTAACCTAAATGTCAAACGACAGATGAATGGATAAAGAAGATGTGGTACATATATACAAAGGAATATTACTCAGCTATAAAAAGGAACGAAATTGGGTCATTTGTAGAGATGGGATGGACCTAGAGTCTGTCATACAGAGTGAAGCCAGAAAGAGAAAAACAAATATTGTATATTAATGCATATATGTGGAATCTAGAAAAATGGTACAGATGAACCTATTTGTAGGGCAGAAATAGAGATGTAGACATAGAGAATGGACATGTGGACACGGGGGGGGAAGGGAAGGGTGGGACGAATTGGGAGATTAGGTTTGACATAAAGTACACTACCATGTGTAAAATGGATAGCTAGTGGGAACCTGCTGTATAGCACAGGGAGCTCAGCTCGGTGCTCTGTGACAACCCAGATGGGTGGGATGGGGGCATGTGGGAGGGAGGTCCAAGAGGGAGGGGATATAGGTATACATATAGCTGATTTACTTCATTGTACAGCAGAAACTAACACAACATTGACACAACATGTGTCTTTTGCATATATCTGGAGAAAAACATGGTTCGAAAGGATACATGCACCCCAATGTTTACTGCAGCACTGTTTACAATAACCAAGACATGGAAGCAACCTAAATGTCCATCAACAGAGGAATGGGTAAAAGAAGCTGTAGTACATATATACAATGGAATATTACTCAGCCATTAAAAAGAATGAAATAATGCCATTTGCAACAACATGGATGGACATGGAGATTTTCATGCTAAGTGAATTAAGTCAGACAAAGACAAATACCATATGATATCGCTTATATGCAGAATCTAAAAAAAAATGATACAAATGAACTTATTTACAAAACAGAAACAGACTCACAGACTTAGAGAACGAAATTATGGTTATGAAAGAGGAAAGATGGCGTGAGGGATAAATTGGGAGTTTGGGATTGACATATACACGCTACTATATTTAAAATAGATAACTAACAAGGACCTACTGTATAGCACAGGGAACTCTGCTAAATATTCCATAATAACCTAAATGGGAAAAGAATTTGAAAAAGAATAGATATATGTATATGTATAACTGAATCACTTTGCCGTACACTTGAAACTAACACAACATTGTTAGTCAACTATATCCAATATAAAATAAAAAAACCCAACAAGGACCTACTGCATGTAGCATAGGGAACTATATTCAGTATCTTATAATAACCTACAATGGACAAGAATCTGAAAAAGGATATATAATATCACTTTGCTGTACACCTGAAACATTGTAAATCAACTATACTTAAAAAAATTCAAAAGAATTCAAAATATTCATAAATAGGAGAATGGATAAGTAAATTGTAGTCTGTCTACACAGTGAAATACTATACAGCAAGGAAAATGAATAAACTGCAGTTACACACAACAGCATGGATGAAGCCCACAAATACGCTGAGTAAGAGAGAACTTCAGAAAATAATATATACTAAATTTTTCCATTTATGGGAAAGCTAGTCTGTGATGTTGGAAGCAAGGGGAGTTTCACATTTGACTAGGAAGGTAGGTACCAGGAAGCTGGTAATATTCTGTTTCTTGATGTGGGTGGTGTCATACAGATGTGCTGACCCTGCGATAAATCATTAAGCTGTATACTTTTCATTTGTGTGCTTTCTGTAGTATGTTATACATAAATGAAAAGTTTTTTTCTACAAAAATGCTTATTAGCAATTGCATGGAAAAAAAGAAATCCACTTGAGTTTAGTTTGAAGACAGGTTCCCACTACTGAAAATCACTGATAGAATATTCCATCCCCTATTTCACAGACTAGGAAACAAATATCCACATGTATTAAATGCCTGATTCTGGGTTTCAGAGATAATTAGTAATGGAGTCAGAACCGAAGGCTGTTTTTGAATTCAAACCGAAATCCAGAGCTTTCCACCAATCTGCCATGATATACACATAGTATACATAAATATATGTAAATCCCTCTAGCGCTGGGACCAAAGACTGCACTCATTCATTCAGTCATTCATTTGGCATCTATTACAAGGCAGCCATCGTGCTAGGCTCAGGGAGCTCTCTGTCTCCTGCCCTGCAACCCAGTGAGTGCCGTAAGAGAAATATAAACAGGTGCTGAGGAATACATGTAGGGAGCTATTATATCTTGGGTGGATCAGGGGTGTCTTCACAGAGGTATATTTATACGTGTGCTAGATATTCCACCAGGCAGATGTCTAGTGGTTAGGTGAAATGGTTTAATACTGCTGGACTGAAACCATGGCCACATCATTTACCTGTTAGGCAGTATTACCAAGCTGTATAAACTTAGATTAGTCACACGATCTCTGTGCATCAGTTCCCTCAGCTGTAAAATGGGGGCAAATTATGGAAGTTAATATATATAAATGTGTGCCCAGCACCTTCCTAAGCAGAGTGGGTACCAAGGATGAAGATGGGCTCAGTGGAAGTCTGCCTCAGTGGGGAGAAGTATTTTATTACTGACATTGTTTAGAATCGCCAACATAGGCTGGTCAGAAAAAGCAGAATTATCTTTTGGTTTTAATATTGTTTTTCAATTCTCTGTAGACAATGCAACTCCTTATTGGCTGCATCTGAAGCAGGTATTCCCACCGCCCCACCCTTCACCCTCTACACTACCAGATACATAGTAAGTACTACATAAAAGGTTGGAAGTATCATTGTTATTATTTAGGTAAGGAAGGTCATGTAGGAATTCTCCAGAAGTGAGGGTGGGGGCAGGGTTGGGGTAGGGGGGCAGGCTTTCCTCATAGAGGAAACAGTGCATATGAAGGCAAGTAGGTAAAAAGATTATGTTCCTTCAAGCTATCAGTTAATAGCTGAGCCAAGAAGCAAACTGGGCTTTCCTGAGGATAGCAGCTCCATCATTGGGAAGGAAAGCAAAGCATTGTGACTCTTTTCTTTGACAGCCACCATTGAAGGCCACCCGCAATTTCACATGAGATCCTTCTGTTCAACATTTTCCCCACTCCACGGCATAGTACGCAGTTGCCTTTCTGCTCTAGAGAGTCAAGGATGGCTCGAAGATATCCACCCTTGAGAGCGCAATTCTGCCACCAAGCTATTTCTATGCAGTGCTTCTTAGTGTGCTGATGTGAGTGCCTACTTTTTGTTTTTGTTTTGCGGTACGCGGGCCTCTCACTGTTGTGGCCTCTCCCGTTGCAGAGCACAGCCTCCGGACACGCAGGCTCAGCAGCCATGGCTCACGGGCCCAGCCGCTCCGCGGCATGTGGGATCTTCCCGGACCAGGGCACGAACCCGTGTCCCCTGCATCGGCAGGCGGACTCCCAACCACTGCACCACCAGGGAAGCCCTGAGCGCCTACTTTGATGATAAGAATAATCAACTGCTTTGTCTTTTAGAGGGTTCTTAATGCCAACACTCCATAGTTCTTCTCAGTGAGTGCAATTAAATACAGGGAGGGACAAAGCCCAGCTAAGTAATTCACAAAAGCACAACTACGGAAAGAAAACTTTAGCTTGGTTTTTCCATCAGTCAGTTACTGGGCTGCTACCAAGGTAAGGGATTTTGTTACAGTGAGGACTGTCACACTGTTGTAGCGGACCACAGCAGAGATATGAGTCATCTTACTGAAGACCCCCAAGTGGAATGTGCTAATCTCCTCAGTCTGTTATAACAAAGTACCAAAGACTGGGTGGCTTAAAGGGCACTGCCTTCTTGCTGTGACCTCACACAGCAAAGAAAGAGAGAGCCAGCTCTGGTGTCCCTCTTCTGATAAGGACACTAATCCCATCATGGGGCTCCACCCTGATGACCTGATCTAACCTTAATTATTTCCCAAAGGCCTCCACTTCCAAATACCATCACATCAGGAACTGGCACTTCAACATATGAATTCTGGGGACACACAAAGACTGCATCCATAGCAAGGAGAAATGGAGGGATCATAACAATGCAAAATATCAGCATGTCATATAGATGACTTGGAAAAAAAAAAAAAAAACCCAGAAAACTCTATTTCAGTGAATTTTAAAATAAGCAAGTTATTTACTTTACCTTAGAGACAAAATATCACCTGTAACTATAATTCCTTTCTGACTTCTCCTAAGGAGGGGTCCCAAACTAAAAAGTGAAACAAAATAACAGACCAAATACAATAAGATTATCTATAATGAAACAAATAACAGACCAAATACAATCATCTAGAAGCAAAATCCAGAATCATTCCCATTGGAGAACATGAATTAGACAAAAGAATTTTTAATCCATGGATTAAAAATTAGTCTTTTGGGGACTTCCTTGGTGGTGCAGTGGTTAAGAATCTGCATGTCAATGCAGGGGACACGGGTTCAATCCCTGGTCCAGGAAGATCCCACATGCTGTGGAGCAACTAAGCCCATGCACCACAACTACTGAGCCTGTGCTCTACAGCCCATGTGCCACCACTACTGAGCCCACGCACCTAGAGCCCATGCTCTGCAACAAGAGAAGCCACTGCATTGAGAAGCCCGTGCACTGCAATGAAGAGCAGCCCCCACTCGCCGCAGCTAGATAAAGCCCATGTGCTGCAATGAAGGCCCAACACAGCCAAAAAATAAATTAAAATTTTTAGTCTTTTTGAGACGCAAATGAACTTAACATACGAAACAAAAGCAGACTCACAGACTTGTGGTTTCCAGGTGGGTAGGGGTAGGTTGGGGGAAGGGTATATTAGGAGTTTGGGATTAGCAGATGCAAACTATTACATATAGAATGGATAAACAAGGTCCTACTGTATAGCATGGGGAACTATATTCAATATCCTGTGATAATGGAGAAGATTATGAAAAAGAATATATGTATAACTGAGTCACTTTGCTGTACAGTAGAAATTAACACCACATTGTAAATCAACTATACTTCAATAAAATAAATTTTTGAAAAAATTAGTCTTTTTGAATCTGCAAACCTCAGAACACTATGTAAAATAATTTGGACCAAATGATTTAAAAAACAAACAAAAAAATCCCGTTATAAAGCACCCTGATGAACAGGGCACTTAGGATTCTCTAGCCTAGGCAAAATGACATACCCCAGCATAAAATTTAGGAACACAGGCCCTGGAGCCCTCCCCCTCAATTTACAATTTACATCCTGGCTTCACCACTCATTAGTTACATGACCTTGAACCTGTTAACCTCCCCAAGCTTCCATGTCCTCACTTATAAAAAGGGGTTAATAGTACTACCCACCTCACAGAGTTGTTGCTAAAATTAAACGAAGTTTAGACAGAAAGCACTTGGAGCAGTGCCTAAAAACAGTAAGCACTCTAATTTTTAGAGAAATGCAAAAAACTTCACACAGGTCAGAATGGCCATCATTAAAAAGTCTACAAACAATAAATGCTGGAGAGGGTATAGAGAAAAGGGAATCCTACACTGTTGGTGGGAATGTAAGTTGGTGCAGCCACTGTGGAGAACAGTATGGAGGTTCCTCAAAATACTAAAACTAGAGTTGCTGTATAATCCAGCAATCCAACTCCTGAGCTTATATCCAAACAAAACTATAATTCAGAAAGATACATGAACCCCTATGTTCATAGCAGCACTATTCACAATAGCCAACACATGGAAACAACCTAAATGTCCATCAACAGATGAATGGAGAAAGATGTGGTACATATATATAATGGTATACTACTCAACCATAAAAAAGAATGAAATAATGCCATTTGCAGCAACATTAGTGGACCTAGAGATTATCATACTAAGTGAAGTAAGTCAGAAAAATACCATACCATTGGAGCACCCAAATACATAAAACAAATACTAACAGACACAAAGGTAGAAATTGAGAGGAATACAATAGTAGTAGGAGACTTTAACACCCCACTCACATCAATGGACAGATCTTCCAGACGGAGAATCAATAAGGCAAGAGAAATCCTAAATGACACAACAGAACAGAGAGACTTAATTGATATTTTCAGGACATAATATCCAAAAAAAACCCAGAATACACATTCAAGTACACATGGAACATTCTCTAGTATTGGCCACATACTAGGGCACAAAACAAGCCTCAACCAAGTTAAGAGTATAGAAATTATCTCAAGCACCTTTTTTGACCACAATGGCTTGAAACTAGAAATTAACCACAGAAAAAGAAATGAGGAAAAAAACCAATTACATGGAGACTAAACAACATGCTACTAAAAAACCAATGGGTCAACGATGAAATCAAAGAGGAAACTTGAAAACACCTTGAGACAAATGACATTTCATCCAAAAGCAGCAGAATACACTTTTTTCTCAAGTACACACACAACATTCTCCATCTTGGGTCACAAATCAAGCCTCGGTAAATTTAAGAAAATTGAAATCATATCAAGCATCTTTTCCAACCACAATACTAAGAGATTAGAAATAATTACAGGAAAAAAACCCTGTAAAACAAACAAACAAGTGGAGGCTAAACATATGCTACTAAACAACCAATGGGTCACTGAAAAAATCAAAGAGGAAATCAAAAAATACCTGGAGACAAATGACAATGAAAGCATGACAATCCAAAACCTATGGGACACAGCAAAAGAAGTTCTAAGAGTAAAGTTTATAGCAGTACAACCTTACCTCAGGAAATAAGAAAAATCGCAAATAAACAACCTAACCTTACACCTAAAGCAACCAGAGACAGAAGAAAAAACGAAACCCAAACTTAGTAAAAAAAATAAATAAATAAAGATCAGAGCAGAAATAAATGAAATAGAGGGACTTCCCTGGTGGTCCAGTGGTAAAAAATCCACCTTACAATTAGGGAGACACGAGTTTGATCCCTGGTCAGGGAACTAAGGTCCCACATGCTGCGGGGCAACTAAGCCCACACGCATCAACTAGAGAACCCAGGTGCCACAAACTACAGACCCCACACACCCTGGAGCTCGTGCACCACAACTAGAGAGAAGCCCATGTGCCACAACTAGAGAGAAGTCCAAGTGCCACAACTAGAGAGAAGCCTGAGTGCCGCAACTAGAGAGAAGCCTGTGTGCTGCAATGAAAGATCCTGCATGCCTCATCCAAGATCCTGTGTGCTGCAACTAAGACCCGACATAGCCAATAAATAAATGAATAAATAAATAAATAAATGAAATATTTTTTTACAAAGAAATAAATGAAATAGAGACAGTAGAGAAGATCAATGAAACTAAAACCTGATTCTTTGAGAATATAAACAAAACTGATAAACCTTTATCCAGACTCATCAAGAAAAAAAGGGAGAGAACTCAAATTAAAAAAATTAGAAATGAAAAATGAGAACTTACAACAGACACCACAGAAACACAAAGGATCATAAGAGACTACTACAAGCAACCGTTCACCAATAAAATGGACAAACTAGAAGAAATGGACAAATTCTTAGAAAGGTAAAACGTTCCAAGACTGAACCAGAAAGAAATAAATAGAAAATATGAACAGACCAATCACAAGTACTGAAATTGAAACTGTGATTAAAAATCTTCCAACAAACAAAAGTCCAGGACCAGATGACTTCACAGGCAAATTCTATCAAACATTTAGAGAAGAGGTAACACCTACCCCTATGAAACTCTTCCAAAAAACTGAAGAGGAAGGAACACTACCAAGCTCATTCTACAAGGCCACCATCACCCTGATACCAAAACAAGACAAAGATATCACAAAAAAAGAGAAAATTACAGGCCAATATCACTGATGAACATAGACGCAAAATTCCTCAAAATAATAGCAAACCGAATCCAACAACACATTAAAAGGATCAAATAGCATGATCAAGTGGGATTTATCCCAGGGATGCAAGGATTTTTCAATATCCACAAATCAGCCTGTGTCATACGCCACATCAACAAAATGAAGAATAAAAACCATATGATCATATCAATAGATGCAAAAAAAGCTTTTGACAAAATTCAATACCCATTTATGATAAAAACTCTCTAGACAGTGGGCAAAGAAGGAAACTACTTAATACATAATACATATTAAAGGCCATACATGACAAACCCACAGCAAACAACATTCTCAATGGTGAAAAAATGAAAACATTTCCTCTAAGATCAGGAACAAGACAAGTATGTCCACTCTCACCACTATTCAACATAGTTTTGGAAGTCCTAGAAATGGCAATCAGAGAAGAAAAAGAAATGAACGCAAACTGGAAAAGAAGTAAAACTGTCACTGTTTCCAGATGACATGATACTATACATAGAAAATTCTAAAGATTCCACCAGAAAACTACTAGAGCTCATCAATGAATTTGGTAAAGTTGCAGGATACAAAATTAATACACAGAAATCTCTTGCATTCCTCTACACTAATGATGAAAAATCAGAAATAGAAATCAAGAAAACAATCCCATTTACCATTGCATCAAAAAGAATAAAATACCTAGGAATAAACCTACCTAATGAGGCAAAAGATCTGTACTCAGAAAACTATAAGATACTGATGAAAGAAATAAAAGATGACACAAATGGAAATTTTTACAATGTTCTTGGAAGAATCAATATTGTGAAAATGACTATACTACACAAAGCAATCTACAGATTCAGTGCAATCCCTCCCAAATTACCAATGGCATTTTTCACAGTATTAGAACAAAAAAATTTACAATTTATATGGAAACACAAAAGACCATGAGTAGCCAAGGCAATCTTGAGAAAGAAAAATGGAGCTGGAGGAATCAGGCTCCCTGATTTCAGACTATACTGGAAAGCTACAATAACCAAAACAGTATGGAACTGGCACAAAAACAGAAATATAGATCAATGGGACAGGATAGAAAGTCCAGAGATAAACCCATGCACTTATGGTCACCTTATCTTTGATAAAGGAGGCAAGAATATACAGTGGAGAAAAGACAGCCTCTTCAATAAATGGTGCTGGGAAAACTGAACAGCTACATGTAAACGAATGAAATTAGAACACTCCCTAATACCATACACAAAAATAAACTCAAAATGGATTAAAGACCTAAATATAAGGCAGGATCCTATAGAACTCTTAGAGGAAAACACAGGCAGAAAAGACTCTGACATAAATTGCAGCAAGATCTTTTTTGATCCACCTCCTAGAGTAATGAAAATAAAAACAGAAATAAACAAACAGCTCAGTATCAAAAAAACAAACAATCCAATCAAAAAATGGGCAGAAGATCTAAACAGACATTTCTCCAAAGAAGACATACAGATGGCTAAAAAGCCCATGAAACGATGCTCAACATCACTAATCATTAGAGAAATGCACATCAAAACTACAATGATGTATCACCTCACACTGGTCAAAATGGCCATCATCAAAAAATCTACAAACCATACAACCTGTGGGTGGGAATGTAAGCTGGTACAGCCACTATGGAGAACAGTATGTTGGTTCCTTAAAAAAGTAAAAATAGAGCTACCATATGATCCATCAATCTCACTCCTGGGTATATTTCTGGAGAAAACCATAATTCGAAAAGATACATGCACCCCAAGGTTCATTGCAGCAGTATTTACAATAGCCAGAACATGGAATCAACCTTAATGTCCATCAACAGAGGAATGGATAAAGATGTGGTACATATATACAATGGAATATTACTCAGCCATAAAAAAGAACGAAATAATGTCATTTGTAGCAACATGGATGGACCTAGATATTGTCATACTGAGTGAAGTAAGTCAGACAGAGAAAGACAAATATCATATGATATCACTTATATGTGGAATCTAAAAAAAGGGTACAAATGAACTTATCTACAAAACAGAAACAGAGTTACAGATGTAGAAAACAAACTTATGATTACCAGGGGGTAAGGGGGGGGGGTGGATAAATTGGGAGATTGGGATTGACATATACACACTACTATATATAAAATAGATAACTAATAAGGACCTACTGTATAGCACAGGGCACTCTACTCAATACTCTGTAATGGCCTATATGGGAAAAGAATATAAAAAGGAGTGGATATATGTATAACTGATTCACTTTGCTGTACAGCAGAAACTAACCCAACACTGTAAATCAACTATATTCCAATAAAAATTTAAAAATATATATACAATGGGAAAAAGACAGCCTCTATAGCAAGTGGTGTTGGGAAAGTTGGACAGGCACATCACTGAAGTTAGAACACACCCTCTCACCATATACAAAAATAAACTCAAAATGGCTTAAAGACTTACACATAAGACATGACAGCATAAAACTCCTAGAAGGAAACAAAGGCAAAACAGTCTCTGACATAAATTGTACAAATGTTTTGTTAGGTCAGTCTCCCAAGGCAATAGAAATAAGAACAAAAATAAACAAATGGGACCCAATCAAACTTACAAGCTTTTGCACAGCAAAGGAAACCATCGACAAAATGAAAAGGCAACGTACAGAATGGGAGAAAATATTTGCAAATGATGTGACTGACAAGGGATTAATTTCCAAAATATACGAACAGCTCATACAACTCGACAACAAAAAACAAACAACCCTATCCAAAAATTGGTAGAAGACCTAAACAGACATTTCTCTAACGGAGACATCAGATGGCCAATAGGCACATGAAAAGATGCTCAACATCGCTAATTATTAGAGAAATGCAAGTCAGAACTACAATGAGTTACCATCTCACACCAATCAGAATGGCCATCATTAAGAACTCGACAGGTAACAAATGCTAGAGAGGATGTGGAGAAAAGGGAACACTCCTACACTGTTGGTGGGAATGTAAGTTGGTGCAGCCACTGTGGAAAACAGTACGGAGGTCCGTCAGAGAATAAAAATAGAATTACCATATGATAAAGCAATCCCACTCTTGGGCATGTACCAGACAAAACTATAATTCAAAAAGATACATGCACCCCTATGTTCATAGCAGCACTATTTACAATAGCCAAAAGATGGAAACAACCTAAATGTCCATCAACTGATGAATGGAGAAAGAAGAGGTGGCACATATACACAATGGAATACTACTCAGCCATCAAAAAGGACGAAATGATGCCATTTGCAGCAACACGGATGCACCTACAGATTATCATGCTAAGTGAAGTAAGTCAGAAGGAGAAAGACAAATATCATATGATATCACTTATTTGTGGAATCTAAAATATGACAAAAATTAACCTATCTATGAAACAGAAGTAGAATCACGGACATAGAGAACAGACTGGTGGTTGCAAAGGGGGAGGGGTTGGGGGAGGGATGGAGTGGGAGGTTGGGGTTAGCAGATGTAAGCTTTTATATACAGAATGGATAAAGAACAAGGGCCTACTTTATAGCACAGAGAACTATATTCAATATCCTATGATAAATCATAATGGAAAAGAATATTAAAAAATGTATATATGTATAACTGAATCACTTTGCTGTACAGCAGAAATTAACACAAGATTCTAAATCAAGTACATGTCAATAGAAAAAGAAAAATACCATATGATATCACTTACTGTGGAATCCAAAATATGGCACAAATGAACCTATCTATGAAACAGAAACAGACTCACAGACATAGAGAACAGACTTGTGGTTGCCAAGGGGGATAGGGGATGAGGGATGGGGGAGGGATGGACTAGGAATTTGGGGTTAGTAGATTCAAACAATTATATACAGAATGGATAAAAAACAAGGCCCTACTGTATAGCACAGGGAATATATTCAATATCCTGGGATAAACCATAACAGAAAAGAATATAAAGAAGAATGTACTATATATATATATGTATGTATAATTGAATCACTTTGCTGTACAGCAGAAATTAACATTGTAAATCAACTATACTTCAATTAAAAAAATATTTTTAAAACAGTAAGCACTCTATTTCTTCATTAAAGTTAGCTACTTTTTTTTACTTATCAACCATTGCCTCATCACAGATTTATGACCAATGTCCTTGGGGAGGCAAGACCCTGGTGACCTCAGAAAAGCAAAGTATAATCTGTGCTGTCAAAATGCCCCAACAAGGAAGTGTCTCATGAGTCCCTGTGGTGCCCATGAGAGCGTTAACACCTTGTGCTGCAGTCAGAACAGAAACAACAGGCTCTGGGAAATCAGAGGAAATGGAAAGCTCTCACATACAGGGGATGCAACATACCCCCAGACTCACTCATTATCCTCTCACGCCTCTCCCACCCGCTTCCCATGCCCTAGACCTGCTCCTCCTATTTTCGATACTGTACACCCAGCAGTCAACTTCCCCATCACCCTCCTCCCTTAGCCTTCCCATCACTAGGACCTTTAAAACATAGGTTGGAAATACATCATTTTCATTCACTCACCTCCCAGCACACTGCTGCTGCCCTACACCACCTCTCAGCTGGGCTGCTGCATTAGCCTTCTTACATGTCTCTGCTTCTACACTTTCTCCAGGCCAATCGTTCTCTTCGAAATCTCCAGAAGAACCTCTCAAACTTGCAAAACTCATCATGACACTTCTCCAATAAAACCTCCATTTCTTTCAAGCCGTGCCCCTCCTCCTCTCTCTGCTCTCAATTCCTTCCACCCCCAGAGTCCTATTTTACACTTGCCATATGGAATCCAGACAGGTTCCTCAATCTCCCACATCCTCTCCCACCTCTGTGCCTTGGGTGCAGGCTCTTGCTTCTGTGTACGATTCCACCATCGGTTTTCTACCTAGAAATCTCCAACTCACTATACAAGGCCCAGTGTCAAATGCTGCCACCTCTCTGGAGCCTTCTCTAGCTTCTGCAGGCCAACCCAGATGCTCTATCATCCACACACTTATGGTATCAAACACAGCTCCATAATCAATGTGCTCACCATTTTGTAATGGTTCATCTGCAGGAATATCCTCCAGCACTGGGCCTGGATATTGTAGACCATGATAATATTAATGAGAACAATGTAGTAACAAAAAAAATAACAATAATCCTTTCTTTTGTTTCTAAAAAATGCTATTAATGTTGAGTCTTTGGTAGATTTTAGGTACTTCGCTAAGCCATTGATTAGCTTGAACCACATAAGATTGCTATTTTTTATTGGTCACACATTAATGATTTCATGTACTTTGCCCCAAAACACACATCTTTTAAATTTAATCTTCACAACAACCCTAAGAGGTAAATATGTTATTATTCCCATTCTATGGGTGGGAAAATTGAGGCTCAGAGGTTTCAAGTAACCTTGCCCAAGGTTCTAGGACAAGAAAGTGAAGGAGCCAGGACTCTAGTCCAAAACTGTCTGCCTCTCAATGCTCTTAACCAGGGCTATATCCTGACCCCCGGATTTTTTATTTAATTGTTTAATCAACTAATGAGGCAATGACATGAGGGTCCCTGGAGATAGGATGATGGTTGCCTAACATAAAGATACAAGTCTGTGTTCAGCAAGTCCAGAGAGGACAAATTCTGATGGCCATGTGGGAGTTAAAGCAGGTTTCTCAGCAGCCAGCAAAGGCTGTTAAATACTGAAATGAGTTCATAAAGAAGGTTATAGAATCTCCTTCAAGGGAAGGATTTCTTCCCCCAGTGGAGGATAGAGTCTCATCTGTCTGAGATGGTTTAAATATAATCCTCTGTGAAGGTCAATAAATCGTGCTCACCAAGTTCTTTCCAGGTTCCTTATGATACTCAGATACATGGGCTTAATGTGGCTCAGCGTGTGGCCTGCAAGGGGGGGAGGGGGCTGATCCTCCAGCCAGAAATAATCTCTTCCTCCTTTACACTCTTTCAGCCATCTGACTTGACCTTCTTTATCACGCATGTAGTGATTTTTGTATGTCGTTTTGCTTTCTGCAAAAGAAAATGCATCCAAAGCATGAAGTGTGTGTGGCTCATTTTGATATCTCCCATAGCACCTAACAGAATGTTTAGTGCTACATTATTAAAACTTTGATTAAATGAAGTTTCCTTCCTCTTCTGAAAGCAATCTTACAGTCCCAAACTGAAAATAAGCCCCTGATTTTCATCTAAAACCTATTATCAAAACTCAGCAACTCACACCATTGGGGGCAAAGCTTTCTTAAATATGCTTTTGGTCCAATCATTATCAGATATAACATAATTTTTCTTCTTTCTTTTATCATTTTGAAATATGGTCATTCAGATGTTAATTCCTTCCAGGTAAGATGTCTGAAAAATGAACCAGCATTTCAGCCAATAATAAAGGAATCTGGCTAGGTTACTAATGGAAACTAACATATCCAGGTATCTAAGTATTCCGCAATTCCCAGTTAGAGTCACCACCACCTCAAAATAATTACAATGGAAAAGGTTTTCCATAACTGTCACTCTACAGAAGGATAAATTTTCATGATGCTAATGAGTAAGTACAATAAAAAATTGCTCTAGCTGTACACCTGAAACTAACCCAACATTGTAAATCAACTATACCCCAATAAAAAAATTTTTAAAAAGTTGCTCTAGATGCTTTTATTCTCAATAAAAATAACAATAACTATACTTGTACTGAATATTAAAATAAAAAAACTTTCAAATGATCTAGCTCATTTGATCCATACAACAGTCCTTACCATTTATATCACCACTTTAGAAGATATTTAGAGGAAACTTGGATCAGAGAGATGAAGAAAATTGCTATGACTCACAAAGCTAGGAATAGCAAGAGTCTAGACTGGAACCCAGGCATTTTCCTGACTCCAAATCCCATGATCTTTCTACTGAATCTCTCTGTCCACATGGTCAATCTTAAAAAAATAAAATAAAATAAAATAGCATTTGTACCTCAGCAGTATAAAAAAAATCAAGATCCAGAGATAAATGACCAATTTGTTAGAGGAGCCACATTTTCTTAATTTTAGTAATTGAGCTTGAACATTAATTTCTCACATCTGATTAAAAAATACCAATAGCTAACATTTTATTGAGTGCTTACATCTTGCCACTGTACTCAGTGCTTTCCATGGATCAATTCACCTAATCCTTACAAATTTAGAAGGTTGGTTCTCTTTCCATTTTACAAATGTGGAAACTGCAGTTTACAAAGATTAAGTTGTGAGACCTTAGCTTTCCCAAGGTCACGTGATTTGGAAAGTCAAGTGGCAGAACTGTGATCTGAACCCATATCAGCAAAACCCAGAGCCTAGTCTCTTAACCGCTATGCTAATCTGCTATGCCAGCGGTGCTCAAGGCTTGATCCTGGGGAGGCAACATCAGCATCCCTGGGAACTTGTCAGAAATGTGAATTCTCTGTCCACACCCAGACCTACTCTGGGAGAGGGGCCCAGCAATCTATCTATGTTTTAAAAAGCACTACCAAACGTAAAATAGATAGCTAGTGGGAAGCAGCCACATAGCAGAGGGAGATCAGCTCGGTGCTTTGTGACCACCTAGAGGGGTGGGATAGGGAGGGTGGGAGGGAGGGAGACGCAAGAGGAAAGAGATATGGGAACATATGTATATGTATAACTGATTCACTTTGTTATAAAGCAGAAACTAACACACCACTGTAAAGCAATTATACTCCAATAAAGATGTAAAAATCAAATAAAAAAATAAAAAGCCCTCTAGGTGCTTCTAAGTTACACTACAATCTGGGAACTTCTGTGCTAGATGGAAACAAAATTTAAAAGCAGCTCATGCAGCTCAATAACAAAAAAACAAACAACCCAATCCAAAAATGGGCAGAAGACCTAAACAGACATTTCTCCAAAGAAGATATACAGACTGCCAACAAATACATGAAAGAATGCTCAGCATCATTAATCATTAGGGAAATGCAAATCAAAACTACAATGAGATATCATCTCACACCAGTCAGAATGGCCATCATCAAAAAATCTAGAAACAATAAATGCTGGAGAAGGTGTGGAGAAAAGGGAACACTCCTGCACTGCTGGTGGGAATGTGAATTGGTACAGCCACTATGGAGAACAGTATGGAGGTTCCTTAAAAAACTACAAATAGAACTACCATATGACCCAGCAATCCCACTACTGGGCATATACCCTGCGAAAACCATAATTCAAAAACAGTCATGTACCAAAATATTCATTGCAGCTCTATTTACAATAGCCCGGAGGTGGAAACAACCTAAGTGTCCATCATCGGATGAATGGATAAAGAAGATGTGGCACATATATACAATGGAATATTACTCAGACATAAAAAGAAACGACATTGAGCTATTTGTAATGAGGTGGATGGACCCAGAGTGAGTGAAGTAAGTCAGAAAGAGAAAGACAAATACCGTATGCTAACACATATATATGGAATTTAAGAAAAAAAAAATGTCATGAAGAACCTAGGGGTAAGACAGGAATAAAGACACAGACCTACTGGAGAGCGGACTTGAGGATATGGGGAGGGGGAAGGGTGAGCTGTGACAAAGCGAGAGAGAGGCATGGACATATATACACTACCAAATGTAAGGTAGATAGCTAGTGGGAAGCAGCCGCATAGCACAGGGATATCAGCTCGGTGCTTTGTGACCACCTGGAGGAGTGGGATAGGGAGGGTGGGAGGGAGGGAGACGCAAGAGGGAAGAGATATGGGAACATATGTATATGTATAACTGATTCACTTTGTTATAAAGCAGAAACTAACACACCATTGTAAAGCAATTATACCCCAATAAGGATGTTAAAAAAAAAAAAAGAGTAAATGGTAACCGTTCATAGGGATTCTGTATACGCTCTGTGCTATCAGGGAATGCAAAAAGGAAGTGGGAGAAGTTGGAGACAACTAATAAGGTTGTTGTAAATGAAGATCTTCAGGGGATAGAAAAGCCAAAACGGGAAGAAATAACCTTAACTAGTGCACGCAGAAGCTAAAAACAGCAACGATGAGCAATTAATCAGGCAATATGTTACACTGTAATCAAGGATCAGAAAATTCCGGAAGAACTAAATGACACAGAGTTCATTACTGCACGGTAAATGGTCATTAATAAAACATGGCTGTTAAAAGAACCAAAGAGATGAGTAATCACAGAAAGGAAATGTCAGCTGTAGAAGGAATAACCTGTGGTCTTAATCACTTGGAAAAATTACAGGTCTGGACATAGAATCAAAAGAAAACGGAAATTAGCAGTGTTATGAGAATATGGCACAAACCTGATTGCTTTCTTTATATATAAAATTAAGATAGTTACAAAGACACCATGCACTGGTGAATGAAAAGTTTGACTCAGCTAACATTTCAACGGCTAAAAATAGTGAATTTACATAATTGTAGTTTCATATTGTTTAGCATCAATTCCCATCTCTGGTGTAGAAATAAAAAATTACTTACATTAATGCAGAGATTACTTGGCTTGAAATTTATCCGCCCCCACTGGTTATTCTTTGGATTTATCTGGCTGATGACCTCTGCTGACCTGTAAATTTCCTAAAGGACTAACTCTGCACACGCGTGTTTCCAAAGAGAGAAACAGGAGCAGTTTCCAAGGGCATGTCATTCCTGTATCATTCATTCTATCTCTACAGAGGACTGCTTTCTCAAAGTGTAAGAAAAATACCTGCAAGTAAGTATAAAAAGAAAAAGGATTCCAACAGAGACACCAAGTCATTATACTACAGAACTGTGGGTTATTCCTTTCATTTGAGGGCTACTGATTTGAGATCTTTAAAAAAAAAAAAAATCAGTCTAGAGGAAGCAAATCAAAGAGAATATGGTAATTAAAGCTGTGAAAGGAAATACTAACCAGTAAAATCGTCTAACTGGAATTATGAGAAGATATCATAACTTCCATGGAGGAAAAAGTATGTTCTTCTCCAACTTAGTGTCGTGCAGGAATTTTTCATTCTCATAGCAACAAAAGTTATCCTAATTAGTTAAAATGTATCAACTACTTACTGTGTGCCAGGAATCATTCTAAATGCAATATATATGTCATCTCCTATACTTTTCGTAGCAACTCTATGATGTATGTGTTATTGTTGCCCTCTCTCAATTTCATATTTGACAGATAAAGAAATTTGGCAGCAGAAAGTTAAAGTTACTCTCCAAAGATGGCCCCCAATAATTCTGCCCCTCCCTATATGTACAAGCTGCTCCTCCCATAAAGAGGTACAACTTACATTCCTTCCCCTTGTATCTTCTGAGTCTAAGACTAAATTGGCCAATAGAATGCAGAGAAAGAAATATTATGAGTATTCTAAGCCAGGTATTAAGAAGGCTGGGCTGTTTCTACATCTCGAAATCTAGCCATCATGTTGTAAGAAAGCCCAAGCATCCATGTGGAGAGGCTCTTGCGGAAAATAATCAAGACCTTTGGCTCACAGTGGCAGTTGAGCTCCCAGCCAACAGCCAGTACCAACTTGCCAGTTATGTGAGTGAGCCATTTGGGAAGTATATCCTCCAGCCCCAGTTAAAACACCCCAGCTGGTAGCACATGGAGCAGAGCTTAGCTCAATCAAACCCTATCCAAATTGCAAAATCATTGTTGTTTTAAGCCACCAAGTTTTGACATTGCTTATTACACCCCAACGGACAAATGAAACACTGAACTACCAAGATTGCACAGTGAGATAGTCCAACATCATGTAGGCCATACCTTTCTCTCTCATATAAATTAAGCTGCATATGAGGATGTGCAAAGAAAGGATTCGAATCAGAGGCAGGGGTGAATGGAAAACGTGCTTATATGGACACCTTATTCAACAAATAGTCACTGAGAATCTGGGAGGTACCAGGAACTGAGCCCAGATGCTACAGATACAAAGGTGAATAGTCAGTCTTTAGCTCAAGAAATTCTCCATGCAAGGCCACTAAGACAAAATTTCAATACCATAGGAAATGATCAAATTGATGCAAAATAACGGACAGCTGTTTGGGATTACCTGATGAGGGGACCTGAGTTAAAAAGTTAATACTCTTGGCAGTGCGGCCTGGTGGCCCGGAAGATCTGTCTCTTGCTTCAACAGTGTTTAGACGAAACAGACCCAGGGACGCCCCTGCTTCCAGCCTCCGACCACCCTCCAACCTCCTTTCCAATCGCAACCTTTGGAACCAACCACTCAGCCGCCTTCAGCTTCCAGGACCAGCCAACACTGTTTTTTGAGCTTAGCTCCCTATTGTCGATCAACCATGACCTCCCAAGATTCCTCAGAATTATTCCACCGAGGTGGAGGCCGCAGTGAACTGCCTGGTCAACATGCATCTGCAGGCCCCCTACACCTACCTCTCTCTGGGCTTCTATTTCGACCACAACGATGTGGCTCGGGAAGACGTGGACCACTTCTTCAGCAAGTTGGAGATACAAAACATACATCTCTTGAAGATACAAAACCAGCACGGCAGCTGGGCCCTCTTCCAGGACATACAGTGCAGAAGCCGTTCCAACATGAGTGGAGTAAAACCGCAGACGCTATGGAAGCCACCGTGGTCATGGAGAAGAACCTGAACCGGGCCATGTTGGATCTGCACGCCCTAAGTTCTGCCTGCGCAGACTCCCAGCTCTCTGACTTCCTGGAGAGCCACTTCCGGGGGTGAGCAGGTGAAACTCATCAAGAAGATGGCGCCCACCTGACTAATCTCCGCAAGCTGGTGGCCCCCAGGCTGGGCTGGGAAAGTATCTGCTCAACAGGCTCAACCTCGAGCACGAATAGGAACCTCCTCAGACCAGCGGCCCTTGAGGACCCCTCTGGCACCCCTCTGGTGTCAGGGCTTCTGCCTGAAGCCTCTCTCTGCAGCCACTAGGCAGCTTTTTAACCACCCTGGGGCCTTCTCCCAAGCTGTGAACCAAATGTAAATAATAAAGCTTTTTGCAGAAAAAAAGTTAATGCTCTTGATTTTTTTCCAGCCACCCTAAGTCAAGGAATTACTGGGCAAGATTTAGAGTAAGCTTGGAGTGCGGGTAGGAGAAAAGTGTAAGTAAACTTGCAGGATAGATCAACAACACCACAAAAGAAGTGTGTGTGTGTGTGTGTGTGTGTGTGTGTGTAAGAAAGGAAGGCAAAAGATGATAAATAGGTGTTAGGGAAGGAAAATTTAAAACATTCAAAGTTATCTTTGTATACACACACACACACATACAGTACTCCTACGGCAAGGTCCACGGACATATTCTGACCAAATTGCATGTCAAAGAATTCTTTACGGTTGCAGGGACTTCTATTATAGTTCCAAGATGGAGTAGCCCCATTTCCACCTCTTAGAGAGGCAGAGTTCCTCTCTCTTAAAACTAAGAATTCGAGAACATATGTTCCAGACATGGCAGAAGCCTCAAACCAGAAACCACCACCATGAACAGACAAAAAATTTACTTGAAGAAGAGCCTATTCCCCCTAGCCAAAATACTAGGAAAGGGGTAACCTATATCAACAGAAACCCTTTTTGGTAATACTGCCTTACTCCAGGCAAACTCCAAAAGAAACACTGCATTTCTCCCCCCCCCATGGTTTTAGGGGAGCTGAGTAGGAAGCCGATCTTCCACTCTACCCCATCCGTCTCCCGTCTCCACAGAAGCAGCTGGTAACACTCAGATTCCTCCATCAGGATAGCGTCAGTGAGGTCCAGCAGCAAGCAGGGCCTCCCATCCCTACCGGGGAGCAATGAAACTCAATAAACAGTGAGTCACATCTAGTCGGCACTTCACTTTCCCTACGATCCATGTCACTGGAGCCTGGTGGAGAGCTGAACCACCATGCCTACCTGGCATCAGTGAGGAGGTATGAGGTGGCTTAGTTGGCACTCATTCCCCCCCTTCCTCTCCCTCATTGTCAAGGATGCCTTGCTGAGCTTCCTTTCTCCCCTGTAGCAGCAAAGCAGGTGAGCCAGGCTTCTGCTCTCCCCCTCTCTGTTGTCAGCAAGGCATAATCTTACAACGCTTGGAGGCAATGAGGCGGTACAAGTTGATGCCTTGACCGGGAAGGTATCAGTAGGACCAAGTGGGGAGCATCCTCTTGCACGGAAACAATGTGAGCCAGCTCTCTACTTCTGCTATTGGCAGAGCCCCTTTAGGAAGCTGGACATATACACCCATCCAGCCCTCACTTAAGCTACACCTCAACAGGAGGACTACCTACTAAAAAAAAGATTAAATAGGATCCAAATTCTCAAAAAATAATATCCAAAATGTCTAGGATACAATCGAATATCACTGATCATACCACGAACCAGGAAAATCACAACGTAAATGAGTAAAGACAAGCCCCAGCCACCAACACTGAAATTAATCAGATACTGGAATTATCTGACAAAAATTTTAAAGCAACCATCATAAAAATGCTTCCATAGCAATTACAAATTCTCCTGAGACAAATGAAAAACTAATTATCAACAACATTGTCTCTTATGTTACTAAGTTTATATAACTGGCAACTATGGCTATGCCATCTTTTCTTCTTGGAGGTACACAAGTTGCTTGCTTCTTAACAATAAGGATATTATATCTATCTGAGAATATTTATAGTGCTGGCCCTCATTTTCCAAAGAACCTAAGACATTATTATGCAATTGAATCTTCTAAAGTACCCACAGCCAACATGACGTTGTTGAAGGAGGTCAGCTAGAGGATGTGACCGCCGGTTGACCCGCAAGCTGGACACAGGAAGTCGGAGGCTCCTCACTCCCTCCTGTCCTTGGAATGTACATTCTGCCCACCATTCCCACACTAGGAGCTGTTTCAAGGCCATAATCTGGAGAGTAAGGTGTTGTTAAGACCATCTGGACTGAATACGAGACTGAACGTAGTTAAATAAACTTTTAAGATTCTGGCAGGTGGATGAGGAGATCACCCCGTCTTGTGGCCACCCAGGGCAAGCCTTGTGTATAAGTTCCCTTGCTTATTAAAACCTCCACCTACCATTCTGGAGTGATCTGCCTCTTTCTTCTGTCTCTTCTTGCCCTCTGTGTACAGGGGCCAGTTTCACCCGGATTTCACCTGGGAAGTTCTTGAGTTTTTGAACTAACAGATGCAAAACATATGCCCAGTAATTAATTTCATTGTCACATTAGCTGCTCACCAATTTCCTGTAAATTTCATGCCATGTATTTATTTGCTTAACATCTATCTCAAAACTTAAAAACCTCTAATTAAAATGCTCTAGAACATGGTAAATAAAAGAAATGCTGAGTATTTTGGCTTGATACTGACTTTTGTTTACCTCTGACACATAAAAATGTACTTCCTTTTTTCTGAAGAAAAGTATTTGTCAAATGTTTACCGGCAGATAAGACTTTAGAGAGAGAGATGCTTCTAATGACCTTCCTTCATTAAGGTTTTTGGCTTCCATGGTATATATCAAGAGGTGCCACCAAGGTATACCTTTCCCTAATTGCTGCTATAAAGCCTGAAATTACACGGTCAGAGTGTTTGTGCATTAAACACCTTTCCATCTTCAGGTATGTCTTCTCCCCAAGTGAAACTACTCTATGAGGAAATGCATCTCCGTGATGAATGCCCTGTTGGGTCTCAGAAGACATGAGCTCCATGTGATGCCACTGCTCACTGCCCAGTGTGACTCTGAGCAAGTCTTTTAACCCTTCCAGCCCTGTATTATTATTATTATTTTTTGTTGTTGTTGTTTGTTTGTTTTTGCGGTACGCGGGCCTCTCACTGTTGTGGCCTCTCCCGTTGTGAAGCACAGGCTCCAGACGCGCAGGCTCAGCGGCCATGGCTCACGGGCCCAGCCGCTCCGCGGCACGTGGGATCTTCCTGGACCAGGGCACGAACCCGTATCCCCTGCATCGGCAGGCAGACTCTCAACCACTGCGCCACCAGGGAAGCCCCCTTGTATTATTATTATTTGTAAAATGTGGATAACCTACCTGTCTTCTCCACTTGGCAGAGTTAATGAGAAAACTAAAACAGTGCATATGTGGGTACTTAATGTAATGAGCTATACAAATACAAGTGATTACTATTAGCAGATAATTTTTTGTAGAATTTTATAAAAATTACTTAACACATCAGAACAAAATGTTTGGTAATAAAACATACAAAGAGGATTTTAGGGGCTACCAGAGGGCTAGTAGGTATATCAAAAGGAGAGGACCATGAGAGAGAAAGAGGGACGCTGCCAGAGACACATTTTGCTGCATCTCAAGTTGCCTCTGCGGAGGTGTTTAGTTGGAATCAATGATCCTTGTGTCCACTGGAGTGTATGCTGAGGGCTGAGAGGACACCTAGAGCAAAAGATGCTGTGCATGCACATGATACATAGATTCAAGGGTGTGGGCAACCTCCAAAAGGGCTCAAAAATTAGAGACCCTCCAGTTAACACTATTCCTGGAGTGTCTTAAACACTTTTTCCTCCACCATTCATTTTTGTTAAAAGGTTGTTCTCTCCCAGTACCTGAGAAGCTGCAGAGGTGTCAGGAAAAAGTACTGGAATGAATATCCAAAGGCTGGATTTGATTCCATTACTAATTTACTGTGTGACCAACCTTGAGTATGTCTCAACCTATTTAGAACGTTTAACTAAATATTATACTTATTTACTCTCTGTGGTTGGGAAACTTTTTTCTAATTTGCTTCACTCTTTTGTTGGCATCTGTTTTTAATACATTCCCCCCCGCCCCCAAAGTTACTGGTCTTGGGAACTATTTCCTGATATAGAGTTTAATTTTCTTGCAGCCAAACTATATGTAATGTCACTCAAGAGTAGTGACTCGCACTAGTTTCACAAGTAGGTATACGTGTGGATTCTGGTAATTTTGTACTCTGTGGAGTAGGAAGAAAAACACAACTCAAGTTGAGAAAAAAATTATCCTCAAAAATGTTTCCTTATAACTGTTTTTAGAGGCCCTTGTTAAGATTAGAGTCGGAGGCGGTGCTAAGGTGGTAAACCGTGCCAGAGAACAATGGGAAAAGCGCAGGCTTAGTGGTCAGAAAGACCCAGGTTGAATCCTTGGTTCTGCTACCCACTAGCTAAGTGACTTGTACACAACTGTAAATTGGGATAACATCTAGCTTGCAGATCAGATTTTCTACGCTGATTAAAAATAATGCAAATAAAGTCCTTGCATATATAAGGAAGGAAGTCAATAAACGGTACCTCTATCATGATGATAGTTGTGATCGCTGGGGAAGAGAGAGAGCACTGAAGGAGCAGGTGATCCTAGTCAATCTCAGCGTTGTAGAGCCTTCCAAGAGGGACTGGAAGCCTGCCATCCATCTCAAGAATTTCAATCTATGTCCTCTGGATTCTTTGCAGTAGACCACAGCATACTCTCTAAGATGCCAAATTGTCCCCCATGAGCTTCTCCTGAATGCTGTTCCCCCATGAGGAGTAAAAAAGGGCACATCTTCCAACTTTTGTGATAGAAAATGATGATCATAGCTATAATAATAATTACTATAATAATTATACTTACCACTTATTTATTTATTGTGTCCTTTCTATACAGGCCAAGCATTGTGCTAAGTCCTTTACATATATTATCTCATCTTTTCTTCAATTTTGTGAGGTAGGTATTATTACTCCATTAAAAGAAAAGAATCTCAAGGCTCAAAGAGGTTAATAACCAAAAGAGCCAAGATTCAAACGCACTCGCTTATTCACTACTCTACTCTGCCTTATGTGAGGCACTAAAATACTTAGCCTTGTTAATACTTAACCCAGACTCCCCAGATGCTAAACATTTATGATAATTACACAATTAGAATTTCAAATTTAGGGCAGTGACTGAGCATTATTATACTTCATTATGTGACCTTACAAAAGTATTTACTATAATAAATTTGCACTATCTTTTGAAGAAGTCTACAGTCTTCTTAAGCAGAGTCACACGTATTTAAACAGAAAAGTACGAATGAAACTGTATCCTCAACAAACAAGAAGATGATCAAATTAAATAATAGCTGCAAATACTGTCACTGGAAATATATATGCAAACACTAAGTGCCAGGCACAATTATAAGCATTTTACATATATTACTTAATTTAATCCTTACAGCAATTCTATGAAGTAGATACTATTAAAATTCCCATTTTACAGATGAGGAAACAAAGAGAGAAGAAGTATAAATAACGAATTTTGAACAAGTTGATTAAACATCCAGGACAGGAAAAAGTCTTTACTAAGTGAAGAACACAGAATAAATGCAAATCCAAGAATCATTCTTCATTTTTAATTGAGAACAAGAACAACATAGAAGTTGTGCCTTGATTGAGGGACTTTAATGATCAATTTACAAATAAATTGTGTTTGTATATCCCAGATATGTGAACTTCACACCGCTGAGCCAAAGTCATCAAACCCTTTCACTTTGCTAAGATTGAGCCCTTATAGGTTCAAGGTAATACAGACTGCACGCATGTTATCAACATTTGGTCTTATACCTCTACCACACTTTTCTGTACTCGTGGAATTGTTTTATAAGACTCATCACCTAGGTTTCATAATATATTTCATCAGTGCTTGTTCTTATTTTTCTTATAAAATCTAACAAATGGGTTGTGATGCCTTCATTTATGAAATTAGTGATACCCAATTAGTCATCTGACTACTCCAGACTTAATCTTCCTCTTACTTCTCTTTAAATAAATCAGTACCTGCTTGTGCTCTGAATGAGATTGGATGAAGAGAAACCTGGCCATCCTTTATCATAGAGAGCCAATAGTTTCAAATATCCCCAAAGTGATCTTGAATCAGTGAGATCCAGCTCCTGCCTTTGGTAATTCTTAACTGGAACACTTTATCCCAATAATATGAGACACAGCCTGAGTGATGCTTAAGTTCACCATTTAAAAATGAAATTAAAAAGATTTTTAAAAATTAGCTAATAGCCCTTCTCTATTTTCCTAGAAGTTGTGCTAGCTTTAATATACATGTTCCAGAAGTATAAATACTAAATACCTACTAAAATCCAGGCCTTGTGCTAGGTGCTGGGGATACAGAGATAATTAAGACATACTCCCAAGGAACTGAACCAGACAGGGCACCAAAGCCAGTCAGCTAACTGTCATCTTGAAATTGTGGATTCTGTGTCATAACTTATCACTCACATTCTGCCCTAGCCTTTCTCGTGCTTGGCATGAATCTTCCTTTTCTCAGCCCCGACCTCTCCTCTCCTATTCTTCTACGGCCGCAGGACAACAAAGGTCATTTGGAATGCGAGTAAAACTTAGCTGTAACCAAAGATGCAAAGATCAAAGTTGGCAGCTACATGAAGTTCAGGATTAAGAGACTTCCTCTTTAAGATCAAAATTCCAGATGATCCAAATATAGGCAAATGAGTCCCAGTAGAACACTCCGTTTTCTGTGCTGAATCCAGGAACGAAGCAGAAATCACCATAGAACTGCGTTTCACCCCGTTTTACCCGTGGTCTTGATGCTAATTGCCTAACCCCAACAGTGAGATCGCGTTTCAAAATATGGTCAAACATAAAACAGCCAAGTCAATCAAGCATTAAGTATTCAAGCACAATTATCCCAACACATGCCCAAGTACCAGCAGTGAAGCAGCCTCATTTGGGAGCAGCTCCATAATCACCTCTCCGGTCAGCCGAGACTTTAACCTCTCCCCTCGGGGCCTCCTGTTGGGGACGCCGGGCTGGCTCCCAGGGTGTGAGAGATCACAGCGTCAGCGGCGCCCCCAGTTACCGGGCCTCATTTAAATGCGTGCTCCAGGCGGGGGAGGGGCGGGGCAGAAGGTCCGCAGAAGTTCCCATTGTTGGGGAGAGACGCGTGGAAGCAGATGGTGCAGCCGGTCGGTCTGGCTGTCAGACGCTTTCTGTCAAGTTCTCTGGGGACTCCGGGGCTTTCTTTCCACTCTCCGCTCGCTCAGGTCGTGTGTGTTTTCTCAGGGTGGGCGAGGGGGTCCCTTTCTATCGCCCCTCACATTTCCAGGAGGCCCACTGGCCTCCTCCTTCCCCCCATTCCTTCCTTCTGCTTTCTCTGCTTTTTCTGGACCAGCTAGTTCTAAGCCTCCAAGGACCCACTCGATGCAGAGAAAAGCAAGCGAGCGATTTCCTTTGTTTCCAACTGATGCCGCGCTCTCATCCAGCGGGCTTCCGACTGGCATGCTCAGTTATTTAACAAATTACTCCACGGTCCTCGTTTGGGCTGATTGACATTTACAGCTAACCAACCCCTACAGTTAGGGGCGATGTGGTAACTGACTTTCATAGTCTTCCTTCTTCCTTTCAGTCCTGCAATGGGGTGAGCAGACAGACCTGGTGCTTTGGTTTGACCTGATGCTCACCTTACATAACACTGTCAGGGTCTAAAAAAGTAAATAAATAAAGCATGGGTTACAGATGCAACCTTTATATGCATCCGTAAGGGACAAACATGAGCTTGTGTATATATAACTCTCGTCTCTAAAGTATTAGCTGTTGAACGCAAATCTTGGCCTCAATGCTCCCTTTTAAGATTCCACATAGCTTATGCCAAGGCAGCTCTTCCTTGCAGTTCTCAGTTAAGATTTCCTCCAGCTTAGGATGTTAAATTTGTTTTCGTTTTTAACCATACTGGTAGCCCAGTGCTCGTTAATGGTATCTCTCTGAGCTGGACAAAGTCAACATAAATCCAGAAGACTGCTGTCTGGGATTGAGTGGCAAAATAAAGTCAGAAATACCATTTATTCCCCCTCATCTGCCTGGGATTAATCTTTTCCTCCCCGGGGCTATTCTCTAGACTTAAATGATGTAATGTTTCATTTTGCACTCATCAATAGAATTTCCGTTTCATATTTATCTCCCCTTCTCCCTAAAATTGTGAAACCTGTGAAGAGAGAGCTTATAGTATTCATATTTACCAGTTGAGGATTCAATATTTTTCCCTGGTACTACATACAAGCAGTGCAGTAAATGTTGAATAAATGAATGAATAAAAGAAATTAACAAATGGTAGAAATTAACAAAAGGGAATATGAAAAATACAAAAGAGTGTCTAAACTAAATGTCAATCATTTCTTCCATACCCCAACTACTCCAGATATTCCAGTATGCCACAGTAAAAACCACATTTTACTTGGAAGTAAAATGGCTGTGAGGAATTAGAAAGAAAACCTGAAATCACTAAATACTCATGGCCCAAACTATCCAAGAACACTAAGTGTCCAAGTGCTAACGTCCCAAGGAGACAGGCCCACCAACTGGCAATCTGCACAAGTAGGTTTGCAAGAAGTACCATGGATACACCTGTGGGAGATGGGATAGGAGCTTAGCGTGGCCTCTGGACCCCACCCAGTCCCCTGTGTGAGCCCTCTGAAGACAGGGGCTGCAATGCAGAAGCAGAAGTTGTGGATTCACTACGTGTAGTGCTGTCTTAGTGCCCAAGATACAAAATGTGTCCATCTCCCCACTGAATAGCAACTGCCACAGGCCCTTGAGGATTTACACTTCTGGAGCATCTGTAGATGGCATCCTTGGCACTGACATCAAACATTTTCCATGGGTACCTGGAGCAGCAAGACACCATCAAGTGGCTTCCAGACATCAACGGAGATGAGGATCTGGAGAGAAAAGGGAGAAATGGATGCATCCATTGTGGGAGAGAATACTGCTGCAAACACTCCCAAGGAAAGAAAAAGACTGATTGAAAATTTGAAGCCTATGTACCCTACTTCAGCAGAGAGAGGTAGAAGCTAGGACGTATTGATTATGCACACCTAACACATATTTTTCTTTTCATTGCATGGAGACATAAGCACCAGGAAATCCATCTTGCACATATAACAATGAACCCTCCAATGTGAAGTCGTAAAACACTCTGCTTAGGGACGAGTATCTCTTTCGTTTGTGTTTTATCATTTTTCTAAGAAAAGCTTCTCTAATCCATTCAGTCTGCTATTTTGTACCTTAAAAATAGGTTACTGTTTGCACAAGAATCAAAAAGACAGTAAAATAGGATTGGCAAATGCATGATAGGCACACTGCCATCATCCCTTCCCATATCCATTACAGACATTGCTAATCAATCAAGGCCTTGATTGCAGCCTTAGAATCCTGATAAAGCACAATATACCAGCAGCCTCCCTATCAAGGAATCTATACTGGTATTTGATGTTGCTCGTAGTTGTCACCTTCACTTTAAAGATAATAATCATATATTCCGAAGATTAATACATAGGAAATGAGCTTCATTGCTCAAGAGGTTCTGAGAAGACCCCATGATGCAGCCTTTACTATTAAAAGGGCATTGCCTACCATTGCTGGTTTCCACAATCCATAGGATACAGCCTGTGAGATTAGGGTAGGGGCCATCATGCAAGGAAGAGCTTACTCAGGTAGCAACTTGGTAAACTTGCACTTGCCTTAGTATATGTCTCTGTGGCACTGGTGAGTATTCGTTTGCATTGGAGAAACTGAGGAAGTCCAGAACACTTTCCAAGCAGGTGGTTTCTCAGGGTTAGCAGGCTCCAGGATAGGAATAGGAGGTTCATTCTCTCTGGCCATCTCTTCCTCAAAGTGATAAGGCAGAGCATTGGGGCTCGTTTCCTTTCTCCTGGGACATGACCTTTTCAACATATGAAGGCCCTCAGTCAATATGCTCATACACTGAGGCCATCACAGAAACAGGAAAATATCACAACACAAAGAATGCCTCAGGCCAGGAGCATCTTCTCAGGCTTCTCTTCTCACTGCCTAGAATAAGAAATTTGAAGAGCAAGTTGCTTGTTTTGTGCTTTTTGTTTTAGCTCTCGAATGTTACGTGTTTTGCACATACAAATTGCCTCATGTGATCCCCACAACCAACCTATGAATTATCTCCATTTTAAATGAGTACATGAAGACCCAATGGGATTAAAGTGCCCACAGTCACAGAGCCTGAAGCGGCCAGATCAGTATTCAGATCAGGTCTGTCACAGCAAAGCCAATGTTCTCTCCCCACACACTGGAAGTCCACCTCAGTGTGCACCTACCTGTGCACCCAGAATACTTTTAGGACCATGTATGCCCCTTCCTTCCCTCTCTCTGGACTGAAGTTTCAAGGGCCATCTTTATTGCTGGCCCACCCTGACTGCTTTGTGTGCCATGTCTGGGTCCGGTAATATTACAAACCACAGAGAAGGCCCATCCCTATAGTTTCACTCTCTGCAACACAAAAGAATTCAAGGGAATCTTCTCTGAGGTTTTATTCCCTGATCCAGGGAATATCTAACCAGGCTATTAAGAGCGTCTTGCGGGGTCTACCTCTGGTTGTTTTCAACCAGAAGTAGATACGATTTCATGAACACACGTTACTGATAGGCTGTTGGTTGGTGGGCGTAGGAGACAGTGAAATGGAAATAAGGTCACTGTCTGAGATTTCAACTCTTCAATCAACAAATGCACTCTGGGGTGATACTAACAATATTTAATAGCAGGTATGAAACAGGTATCAGCCAATGAGAATGAGCAGATCCTGGAAGCTCCCCTGCTGTGCCAGACATCATGAACCTGTAGACTGCTGAACTGCGGGGACATGTGGTAGGATGGTGGGGTGCAATGGGAGGACTCTGGGCAGTGACTGTCCCCACTAGTAAGAAAGTTTTCAAATATTTTAAAAACTGGTAGGGCCATGAAGGTGGTACAGCAGTGGAACATCAGCCCTGGATATGCTCCCAATAACGTGACTGGCCTACAGCCTGATGGAATGTTTTAACACTCAGGAAGAGTGTGTTGATCAGAAGAGGGAGGCGGTTCGTCACAGAGGCAAATGCCAGCATCCACATCCATCCTGATGCTGATCCAGAAGAGATTTTGATCCACTCAGCAGGACTAATCAGTGGTGGAGAGTGCCCCAGCTTGCTCTCTGAGCCTACATCCATTAAACATTCAAGCTACGTAACTAATCCCCTCATTCTATTTCCATATTTATTTTTATTTAGTTATTTTTTTGCAGTACGCGGGCCTCTCACTGCTGTGGCCTCTCCCGTCGCGGAGCACAGGCTCCGGACGCGCAGGCTCAGTGGCCATGGCTCACGGGCCCAGCCGCTCCGCGGCATGTGGGATCTTCCCGGACCGGGGCATGAACCCGTGTCCCCTGCATCGGCAGGCGGACTCTCAACCACTGCGCCACCAGGGAAGCCCCATATTTATTTTAAAATTTATTTTGTTTGAACTCCTGTGCTGCTTTTGCTCTGTGAAACAGTGAAGATGAAACCATTTTTAGACAGTCAAATGCATGTTGAGCTAAGGTAGAGGAAGCAGTAGAAGTTTGTACCATCACTGCTTTCAGCACCCTTCCCTGATCAGGTTTAAGTCCCATAATTGACACAGATACTGGCCAGGAGTATATTCCTAGGAAAAGCTTGATTTCACCATGCCTCGGTATGTTTAACTTGATAAGTCTTGAAAGAACCGCTGGAGTGATACCACTCAAGTTTTACATTAAATTTGAGTTATAAAGAAAAATTTAAAAAGACAAGTGGAATTATTTCCCAAGTATGGGTAATGTTGAAAATGTTACCAGGTTCAAGGAGGGTTTGATGAGTCCAAGGATGTCAAATTTGAGCAGATTAGTGTCTTCTCAAGTCCTTTGAGATTTATGTGATAGAGAGATACTGTCTTTCAGAAAGATGGTGTTGTCAAAGGGGACTACCAGGCTTGTTGAAGGTTGAGAGTGCCAAACCTTAACCACTAGACACTCAGGGAACACCTTGAAGGATGAATCTGACCCATCTGATGATATCCTGTGGGACTACGGAAGTTAGCTGTAGTCAAAATGGCTAATAGGACCAACCCCACACCCGTGTCTAAACCTCCAACCTCTAAGTGTTCCAAACATGAAGGCTTTGAATACACGGATTGGGAGGCTTGCACCATCAATGAAAGAGCTGACCGAGCAGGACCCTGAGGGGCTCCTGGACACAAAAGCCTTTCTGTGTCCCCCACTTCTTCTTTTTTTTTTTTTTTTTTTTGCGGTACGTGGGCCTCTCACCTTTGTGGCCTCTCCCGTTGCGGAGCAACAGGCTCCCGACGCGCAGGCTCAGCGGCCATGGCCCACGGGCCCAGGCGCTCCGCAGCACGTGGGATTCTCCTGGACCGGGGCACGAACCCGTGCCCCCCACATCGGCAGGCAGACTCCCAACCACTGCACCACCAGGGAAGCCCCCCCCACTTCTTGCTTACAGGAAATAGTCTTCATTCAGCCTCCATGACCTTGCCTGAGTTTCAATGACCAGGTTCAAACAGTTGCTAATTAGGGAAGGGAGTGGATACGGAGATGAGGGAGGAACAGTCAAGAGAAACAATAGTGCAGCCTTGGGGCAGGGTCCTGGCTCCTCCTCAAGGGATACACATAACAGTATCTTAGAGCTGTTTTGCAGATACTGAAACCCCACCAGGTGGGAGAAATTAATGGTATGCTGCCCACCAGCACACAGACCCCAGACCGGTTGGAACCGGAAGGCCGATGATGCTGACTCCTGATGACCTCACCACCAACCAATCAGAAGAATGTCCATGAGCTGATCACGCCCTCTTTGAACCATTACTACAAAACTTCTCACTACCCCCTCCAGGTTAGGACACACAGTTTTGAGGGCGTTAGCCCACTGTGGCCCCCTTTGCCTGGCAAAGCAATAAAGCTATTCTTTTCTACTTCACCCAAAATTCTGTCCCCAAGATATAATTTGGTGTCGGGGTACAGAGGCCGGATTCGGCTTCAGGGCTGGGGCAGCAAAGTACACATAGGCCAGCACTGAAGATTTCTGCCTGCTGCAGTGAGACAGGTGGTTCCCAAGAAGCTGCTGCAAATGCCAAGAACCTCCAAGAAGCTCCCGCTGCCTTCATAGGCCGGCAACACTGAATCAAGGCCTCAGAAACGGCCACACCAATAATCTCCACCGCCTAGAGCACAAAGCAAGTAATTCACAGGTTTGCCAGAAGACCCTGCAAGCCTTGAGTCTGCCATCTGTCCACACATCTGCCTAAACTGCCTCTGGAGTATAATGGCCTTTTTTCTATCCACCTTCTAAATCTCACGTGAGTGACTCTCACTGGCAGACTCTAACTAGGAACTGCTTAGGGAAGGGAAGCCTGGGAAATACGGTTCCCAGCTTCTCCTCTCTCTGTAAGACCTTAGATACAGACGGACGTGATTTTGAGCTAAAAACAGACATAACTCAGCACAACACAGTAGGTCATACTTGCTGAATAAATGAGCACATGAACTTGAACTTCCACCCCTGAATACTCTGAAGCAGTCACATCTTCATACAGCCTTTTAGAAACTAGTCAGACACATTCTAAGGTTCTGGTGGCTGAGAGACAGAAACTTATTTGCAGACTTTCTAAGAGAGGGACCTCAGCTGATCCCTAAAACTCAATGGTTCCCAAATTATGAAAAAGAAGAACCTGGAAGAAATGATGCTCTTTGCAAAATGCCATGCTCTGCCAACCCCCTTAAAATATCAGCACAGTGAACTCCATCAGATGAAGTACCAGTAATTTTACTAGGAGAAAAGTTCTATATGTAGACTGGGGACTCACATGTCCACAAAGAAACAAGCTGTCAAACCAAGCATGGTCAACTGTTTCAGAATTTTTCCATTAGTATTCATTTGCTGCTCGTTCATTTCTTTGGTTGTCTGCTAGTGCTTGCTACCAGAAAAGTGGTAGCAGTCATCAAAGTTTAAGAATGAGTTTTGCGAGAAATTTTGGAGAAAATGATCTTCTTAAAAATGGCAGGTTTTTATCCTTCTGCAAATTTTGAAAGGATTCCCGCTATTCTGGACTAACCCCAGACCACTCCAGCCCGGCGTCCCACTGGGCAGTTTGTTACAATGCAATGGATTTGGATCAACCACCTGAAAGAGTATTAAAGTGCTGGCCTAAAAAAAATTTTTAAATGCAAAGAAATGATAATAACTTGCCACCCAATTACCCCAATAAACTGTTCCTACTAGAAACAACATTTAAAGGTGGGGATCTTTAAGGATTTTTCCAAGTCTCAGATTCCATGAACTGCGCATCTCTAGAAGTCCCATGCCAAAAAATTCTTATAAGTGGCTCAAAATCATGGAAATGTGCTGAACTAAGTAGACAAATGTCACCAACCCTACACTAGAAACACAATGAGGGAAGTAAAAAAGAGTCTTCTACCAAAAAAGCAGAAAAAGCATAGATATTGAGAGCTGAGAGAGGGAGAGAAGATAAAGAATATGTACACAAGCATGCAGTTCAAGGCCATGGCCTGGAGTTTAGACTTTGAACTTTCATCAGCTTCCTTGATTTAACTATTGGTTTTAAGGAAGAAATGAAGTAGAGCCCTCTCCTAAGAATCTGAAAACACACACAGGGGTAAGGAAGCCCTCCAGAAAATATGGGAATGGGACCTTGACTCTTCCCAATGTCAAATATATTTATTTTAAAACTTGTGTGATGGACTGTCTTGCTATAACCAAAACCAGATGATGAAAAAGGCCATCATGTGCCCTCAGAAAGGAAACTCTCCAGAGGACAGACTCTGGACTGTGTGACCCAGACCCAACAGGAGGGTCAAGTTCAGTGGAGTTACAGGCAAAGTATATGCAGTGGACACTGAAACCTGAACCACCTGTGATCCTGCCAACCTGGTTCCATGGAAGATGTCTAGTCTTAGAATAAAATCTAAACTCCTTACCATGGCTGGCAAGATCCTAGGTGATTAGAACCACCAATCCAGGCTCCTAGCACATCCCTTCCTATTCTCTAAGCTCCAGCCACACTGGATTTCTCAGTGTTGCTCAAATGCACTGAACTTATTCCAGCCTCAGAGGCTTAACACCTGCTACGTCCTCAATTCTTGCCCAGATCTTCTGAAACAGAGACCTTTCCTAACACCCCATGTAAAAGAATTTCCATCACCCTAGCCAGCCACTCTCTTTCCCATCTCTCGCCTTTATTTTCTTCAGAGCACTTACCACCATCTGAAATTAAAGTATGTACATACTATCTGCCTCTACCACTAGGACATAAACTCCATGGAAATGAGGATCTTATCTTTCTCAGTGATGACATAAATGAGTTGAAGGGATGTACCAACAAAAGAGAGGACTCTCGGAGCCACACACGCCTCCTCAACTATTTGTTCATTTACTCTTTCATTCATTTGAAAAAAATCTGCCCTGTGCCAGGCACCATTCTAGGTGCTGGGAGTAAAGCAATGAATATAACCCCTGTCCTCCTGGAGCTGACATTCTAGTATGCAGAGATGGCCAGTAAATAAATATGACAGTGTCACGTATACCATGAAGAAAAATAAAGCTGGGTATGAAAAAAAGATGTTTAAGTTGGTATTTCATATGGGGTGTTCAGCAAAGACTTCTTTAGGGAAATGACACTTAAACCAGAGACCTAAAAGAAATGAGGAAGAGACTATGTGATACCAGACAAGAGTCAATTATTGCTCCATGCAGAATAAATAGGAAGTGCAAAGGCCCTGTGGTGGCAGTATGCTTGGTACCGTCAAGGAACATCAAGGGGCCAGGGTGGCTGAGGTAGGGTGCACAGAGGGGACAGAGATAGAAAATGATGCTGGATGATTAGTAGGGCCAGATCCACAGAGAAGAGCTGTGGAGGCTCATACTTAGGTCTTAGGGGAATCAAGCAAGTCCCTGGGAAGGTAGGACTTTGAGGTCTGGTCAATCTCAATCTCTCTGGGTCTTCCAGGATTTCAGCATGAATCTCATTACTCGATCACATGTCCACATTTATGGCAAGCAGCCTTGAAGGCTGCAGCAGCTTTTTATCCTCCTGGAAAGAGGCAGCAAATAAGCAAGGAGGAGAAGTCCTCTGTACAAGGGTGGCAACCCTGAGGGACCACAGGGAAATCTGGGGAAGAAAACAGCTGCAGGTAATAGCCTCTGTGATTCAGCTATTAAAGGAATTAAGGCCTTACTGTGACCTTGTTTAGGGAATCTCAGATTACTGAGAATGGGTTATTTGTGAAACGTATGTCTGAATAGACCTGTATGTTCACTGTTGTGAGTGCCTATGTGAACACATGCTATGAAGCCTTACAGATATTCTCTGATGTCTCTCTCAGTGGGCACAAACGTGGAGTCACACCAAGTCCTTCATTTACATGGAGGAAACTAAGGCCCAGAGAACTGAAGTCACCTGGCTCAGTGTGCACAGTGTTTAGGAGTCCAGGTCTAGCTCTGCCTTTGTCTTCCCCTGTCCCAGCTCCTTCAGGCCTCAGCCCTGGCCCCTGATCAACACACTCAGTCCACGCAGTCTGGCATACGACACAGCTAGCCAAGGAAGAGAGAGACACGCAAGCATAAGGGAGAACTCCTTGACCTGCCATGTCGGTGCCACTGAACCTAACAGGGGGCTGATGCAAGGCGAGCTTTGATTCCCTTGCTCTGCACCATGCTGCTACTTCCTTCCATGCTCTGAGGGTATTCCGGAACTTGCTGGCAGCACGGAGTCCCAGAGAACAGAGATCCCATCAGTAGGCAAAGCAGAAATGAATATTTACTTGAATTCTTCTCTCCCAAATTTGCCCTTCGAAGCAGAGTCCAGCCTACCTGGCCCAAATCATCTGTGTGGCTGAGGGGTGCTCTGTGTGCACGTGTGTGTGTGTGTGTGTGTGTGTGTATCTGTGCGTGCACACAGGCCTGCTAGCATCTGATTTCCACTTAGCATCAGCCGGTCTTCTCTGATGGTTTTAATACGGCCATGCCTGGATGAGATGATTGGCCTAAGTAACGTGATCCTGCTCTCCTCCCTCTTCTCACAAAGGTTTAGTCACCTTAAATCTGGCTGTGTTCAAGGACATGCTTGAAACAGAGGGGATGCAACTCAAGGCTTACTAACATCCCTCCCCTTCCTCACATGCCCTTTAAACATCTCTAAGCTTCAATGTTCCTTCCTCTTCATTTTTCACTCTCCTATCCATGGTCTCTCCTTTCATGGTGTATTAGTCAGGACATTCCAGAGAAACAGAACCAGTAGGAGATATATAGAAATATATAAACACACACACATATATACACACATATATATGTGTGAGTACTTCTCTCTCTGTACATATAGAAAACCGATACGATATATATAAATAAATACACATATGTATTTATCTCTCTCTCTCTCTCTCTCTCTCCCCACACACACACACATACATACACACATATATATACAAGAGAGAGATTTACTGTTAGGAATTGGCTCACGTGATTATGGAGGCCAGGAAGTCCCAGGTTCTGCTGTCTGCAAGGTGAAGACCTAGGAAAGACAGCGGTATAATTCAGTCTGAGTCTGAAGGCTTGAGAAGCAGGGTTGCGGATGATGTAATGCCCAGTCTGAGGCCAGAGGCCTGAGAAGCTGGATGGTGGGACGGGAGGAGAGTGGACAAGCAGCTGGTGTAAGTCACGGAGTCCGAAGGCCAGGAGCTCTCATGTCTGAGGGTAGGAGAAGATGGATGTTCCAGCTCAAGGAGAGAGAGAGAGAGAATCTGCCCTTCCTCCACCTTTTTGTTCTATTCGGGACCTCAATGGATTGGATGATGCCCACGCACATTGGTGAGGGCAGATCTTCTTTACTCAGCCTACCAGTTCAAATGCTAGTCTCCACCAGAAATTCCTTCACAGATGAACTCAGGAATAATGCTTTGCCAGCTGTCTGCGTATCCCTTAGGCCAGTCAGGTTGACACATAAAATTAACCATCGCACACGGTTCCTCTGATCGCTCATTTACCACCAACTCCCAACTCTTTAACAGCTGCTCCGAACGCCCTCCTAACTTCAAATGCTAGAGCAGCATGCCTTAGGTATTAAAGGGAGCACATCCTGCCCACTCCCACCTCCCCACTCCCTTAAGAAAATCATGCCTCTTCCTCCCACTTCCAGTTAGGAAGCTGCTGTACTGCTGTCAACACAATTTCCCAAGCTGGAAACGCTTCTCCCCTCACCTCTCTCATCACATCGGTCACTGTGTGCTTTCAATTCTCTCTCACGTCTGCTCTTGCCTCTACCACTGCTCCCTTGACCTCAGCTCATCTCTGACTTCGACAACAGAATCCTAACCATCCTCTTGACCACTCGTCAAACCCACCTGCAAGAGGCAGTAACTCACTGTTACTGACTCTCTTCACAAGAAGGAAGGAAACTCCCAACAGGAATCCAGTAAGGTGTGGGCGTGAATGCTGCTTGTGGAATAGGGCCTGCCAGAGTTTCTTCTTTGAAGATGACAATCAAATATTTAAGTGCTGATATGTTTGTCGAGAAAAGAAAATCAACCGTAACACCTTATAAGCACATGCTCCATGGAAGGGAAGGAGTGTCGGTACACTTTAGATTCTGAGAGATCTCTGGGGGAGTTCTCTGATTTTGAGGACTTTCAAGCCACAAGACCTCTCTGAGCTTTGAACGTCCCATCTGTAAATTCAGATACTAATACTGCCCACTTGGCAGGGCTGTGGTAGGAAGCGTGACAGTGCGTGCAATGCACATCTCTGTCTGCCTGACAAGAGTGAATGACACGAGATTCCACCTTCTCTTCACACTGCCTAGTTAATTCCTCCTTATCCACACTCACGCTTCTCCTCAGCAATATCTGAGTGGAGCACGAGAGACTGGACAACCTCACCAATGTGCTAACCTTGATGGGATTTGAAGGTAAGCAGCCTTTTCTTCTGTGTCCCTAGCCTGGGTGTCAGGCAAACGCTCCCACCGGCTGGCTGACATATGTGGCCGCTGCAGACTAATTTCTTCTGACACGTTGCCTTGAATGCACAGTCACAGAGCATGTGCTGAAGTGCTAAACACCCCCGAACGGTGCACTTTTCAATCTGTGAAAGCTTTTCGGTGGGTCCAGGCTTTTTTTTTCTTGACCTGAGGCATCACAATAGAGAAGCACATGGACACTCCATTGTGGCAGTCTGGCATCCTCCAAACGCTCCAGAGCAGCAGCAGTACCTGGGCGTCCCTCTCAGCGAGCCAGACCCCAGCCAACAGCTGCTCCTCTGTGGAAGCTGTGGCTGCATTAATGAGCTTGCAGACAAAGAGCTGACTGTGCGGTCGGTGGCTTGGGGTCTGCGTGCAGGCCAGGGGCGGAGCGCAAGCTACACTCGAAAACCCTAGTCCCTCATTTCCAAACATTGGTTTGGGGTCCAAATGAGCCAATATGTTTCCCGAGACTTCGATCTCGAAAAGGCTGGATCACGCCTCTGCCGTCTTGAATAATCACGAAAGCTAGCTCCCGGGTTATCTGGCACGGAGAGTTTATAGAGCGTTTTTACACTTCGAACCTTACCACAACCCTATGAAGGTATTATTTTACAGATGAGGAAATGGAGTCCTTGAATGGTTCAACAACATATACAAGTTCACGTGGCTAATAAAAGGCAGGGCAGTGCTTAAAGCAAGCTCTGTGTGGCTCCAATGTCATGACTTTCTGAAGAATCATCACCAAACTTACTCTCAGCCCCTCCATTCATTGAGATGTCACTGCAACAGCTAAAAGGAAGCCTCTGGGGGCAGGAGCTTTCAAGGGAGCCAGCTTTTCTGTTAAGATTTTAAGTCCCTTATCCGCCAGCAAGTTAAGGGAAAACGCTAGGGCATCACAGACTTTTTCAAATTCTTACCATCACACCTAAAGGAAGTCACTCCTCTGACTTGCCTGTAGGGATGCTGTAGGAACAATGTGTGAGGAAGACTCACGTAATACCCTACGCTACCAGCATGGGCGAGTAACCACTGAAAACAAAGTATACAACAGTTGTAGAAATCAAACCCCAAACGACTTCTTCTACCACTACTACTGCTGCTGCTGCTACCGTCACTAAAGTACTAATACAAATAAAACAGCAATGACAGAAACACTCCTACTAACAGGTAGCATGTCCTTAGCCTCTGCCACGTGATAAAGCTTAGTGTTTACATTCATTGCTGAATTCTCTCAATAATCCATCATGGAGGTATTTCTATCCTCTTTCTACAGATGAGGATT
>NW_021698374.1:0-2638 GCF_005190385.1 Monodon monoceros
GTGTTAGGGTATGGGTTAGTGTTAGTGTATGGGTAAGGATTAGGGGACGGGTTAGAGTAAGGCTTCGGGTTAGAGTTAGGGTTAGGTTTAGGGAACGGGGATGGTTTAGGGTACAGGTTAGGGTACGACAACGGTTTAGGGTTAGCGTACATCTTAGGATATGGGTTAGTTTTAGTGTACAGGTTAGGATTAGAAAAATGGATAGGGTAAGGCTTCAGGTAAGGGTTAGGGACAGGGTTAGGATTAGGATTAGGGAATAGGGACGGTTTAGGGTAGAGTTTAGTGTACGACAAAAGTTTAGGGTTAGCGTACGTGTTACGGTACCGGTTAGTGTTAGTGTACGCATTCGGATTAGGGGATGTGTTAGGGCAAGGGTTCGGGTTCGGGTTAGGGTGAGGGAATGGGGACGGTGTAGGGTACAGGTTAGTGTTCAACAATGCTTTAGGTTTAGCATATGTTTTAGGGTATGGGTTAGATTTAGTATATGGGTAAGCATTGGGGGAAGGGTTAGGATAAGTCTTCGAGTAAGGGTTAGGTTTAGGGATAGAGAATGGGGACGGTTTAGGGTACAGGTTAGGGTACGACAACGGTTTAGCGTTAGGATACGGGTTATTGTTAGTGTAAGGCTTTGGGTAAGGGTTAGGGACAGCGTTAGGGTTAGGGTTAGGGTTAGTGAACGGGGACTGTTTCTGGTACAATTAAGTGTACGACAACGGTTTAGGATTAGCGTACGTGTTAGGGTACTGGTTACTGTTAGTGTACAGTTTAGGATAAAGGCATAGGTTAGGGTAAGGCTTCGGGTAAGTATTAGGGTTAGGGTTAGGCAACGGGGATGGCTTAGGGTACAGTTTAATGTACAAAGCTTTAGGCTTAACATAAGTGTTAGCGTACGGGTTAGTGTTAGTGTACACATAAGGATTATGGGATGGGTTGGCGTAAGACTTAGGGTAAGGGTTAGGGTTAGGGAACAGGGATGCTATAGGGTACAGGTTAGGGTATGACAACGGTTTATGATTAGCGTACGTGTTAGGGTACGGTTTAGTGTTAGTGTATATTTTAGGATTAGGGGACGGGTTAGAGTAAGCCTTTGGGTAAGTGTTAGGGATAGGGTCAGGGTTAGGTTTAGGGTTAGAGACCTGGGACGGTTTAGGTTACAGGTTACGGTATGACAACGTTTTAGGGGTAGCGTACGTGTTAGGGTATGGGTTAGTGTTAGTGTATGGTTTAGCATTACGGGACGGAGTAGGGTAAGACATCAGGTAAGGGTTCGGGTTAGGGTTAGGTTTAGGGTTAGGGAACAGGCACGGTGTAGGGTTCAGGTTACGGTACGACAACGGTTTAGGTTTAGCGTACATGTTAGGGTAGGGCTTAGTGTTAGTGTACGGGTTAGGATTAGGGGACAGGTTAGGGAAAGTCTTCGGGTAAGTGTTAGGGAAAGGGTTACCGTTAGGATTAGGGTAGGAGAACGGTGACGGTTTAGGGTACAGGTTAGGGTACGTCAATGGTTTAGGGTGAGCGTACGTGTTAGGGTACAGTTTAGTGTTAGCGTACGGGTTAGGATTAGGGAACGGGTTAGGGTAAGGCTTCGGGTAAGGTTTAGCATTAGGGTTAGGGGATGGGGACAGTTTAGGGTACAGGTTAGGGTACGACAACTGTTTAGGGTGAGCTCACGTTTTAGGGTACGGGTTAGTGTTAGCGTACGGGTTAGGATTAGGGGACGGGTTAGGGTAAGGCTTCGGGTAAGGGTTAGGGATAGGGGACTGGGACTGTTTAGGGTACAGGTTAGGGCACGACAACGGTTTAGGGTGAGTGTACGTGGTAGGGTATGGGTTAGTGTTAGCGTACGGGTTAGGATTTTGCGACGGGTTAGGGTAAGGCTTCGGGTAAGGGTTAGGGTTAGGGGACAGGGACGTTTTAGGGTACAGGTTAGGGTACGACTACAGTTTAGGGTGAGCTTACGGGTTAGTGGTAGCGTACGGGTTAGGATTAGGGGACGGGTTATGGTAAGGCTTCAGGTAAGGTTTACGGTTAGGGTTAGGGTTAGGGGACGGGGACGGTTTAGGGTACAGGTTAGGGCACGACAGCAGTTTAGTGTGAGCATACGTGTTAGGGTAGGGTTTAGTGTTAGCGTACAGGTTAGGATTAGGGGATGGGTTAGTGTAAGTCTTCCGGTTAGGGTTAGGGGATGGGGATGGTATAGAGTACAAGTTAGGGTACGGCCACGGTTTAGGGTGAGCGTACGTGTTAGGGTACAGGTTAGTGTTAGCGTATGCTTGAGAATTAGGGGACGAGTTAGTGTAAGGCTTCGGGTAAGTGTTAAGGATAGGGTTAGGGTTAGGGGTAGGGTTAGGGAACGGGGATGTTTTAGGGTACAGGTTAGGGTATGACAACGGTTTAGGGTTAGCGTACGTGTTATGGTACGGCTTGGTGTTAGTGTGAGGCTTAGGATTAGCGGACGGGTTAGTGTTACGCTTTGGGTAAGGTTTCAGGTTAGAGTTAGGTTTAGGTTTTCCATTAGGGAATGCTGACGATTTAGGGTACAAGTTAGTGTACGTCAATGGTTTATGGTTAACGTACATATTAGGGTATGGGTTAGTGTACGTGTTAGGATTAGGGAAGGGTTTAGGGTAAGGCTTCC
>NW_021698375.1:0-761 GCF_005190385.1 Monodon monoceros
TTCCTACGTGTTTCAGGAAACACCATACACTCCTCCAGAGTGGCTGTTGGCAATTTACATCCCGCCCATCAGCATAACAAGGCTCCCTGTTCTCCGTGACCTGTGCTGCCTTTCTGGATTTTACACTTTTTTCAGGTGACCCTTTTGACCGGTGGGCAGTGAGACTTCATCGTAGTGCAGATTTCCTTTACACGCTTGCTTGGTTGGCCAAAAAGGGCGTATGTGTTTTTTCCTGAATATATTCAGGATAAAACGCATACGCCCTTTTTGGCCAAGTGCATCATTGTCGACATTCTGCCTCTTTTCCTATGCTTTAAGTGCAATTCCTATCTACTCCCTGAAATCGTTTTCCTGAAATTCTGCCCCGATTTCAAGTCCTCTTCGAAGGCTTACTTCAATACATTTTTGGACGATAGCTGTCATTCAAAGCTCTGCATGTTTGTGAATTACAGTGCCCCTGAGCTCCTTTCTTCAACTCGCTTTCTTGTGAGCTGGCCGCAAAACCGCAGGATGGCTTCAGGTCCTAATCTGTTTCAGGCAGGGCATGCTGAGCCTTTGGTTAATTCCACTTCCTGTTGGGATATGAGTGTCCATTTGCCCGTGCAGACACCTACAGCTAGTCTCTCATTGGTTCTCCCTATTCCTGTTCATCTTGCGCAGAAATTGCAAACTGTGCCAAACAGGAGGTTAAAGGCACTGACTCTCCATGTGGGAAGAGTGTTAGTAGAGCGTCTGGAATGGTGAACCAATGAGAGACTAGC
>NW_021698375.1:861-1003 GCF_005190385.1 Monodon monoceros
CCATGCATGTTTTAGCTGAAGGAAGAATCCCTTCAACATGGAGAGTTGGGACCCATGGAATGGGTACCATGCAGTATGACTTCAAAGGGTCTGCGTTTGCTCACCGAACCTGACCAACGCTATCAGCCCAACGTGTCCAACA
>NW_021698376.1:0-568 GCF_005190385.1 Monodon monoceros
TTGTCGTACCCTAACCTGTACCCTAAACCGTCCCCGTCCCCGTACCCAAACCCTAACCCTAACCCTTACCCGAAGGCTTACCCTAACCCGTCCCCTAATCCTAACCCGTACGCTAACACTAACCCGTACCCTAACACGTACGCTCACCCTAAACCGTTGTCGTACCCTAACCCGTACCCTTAACCGTCCCCTAACCCTAACCCTAACCCTAACCCTAACCCTAACACTTACCCGAAGCCTTACCCTAACCCATCCCCTAATCCTAACACTTACGCTAACACTAACCCGTACCCTAACACGTACGCTCACCCTAATCCGTTGTCGTACTCAATCCTGTGCCCTAAACCGTCCCCGTCCCCTAACCCTAACCCTAACCCTAAACCTAACCCTTACCCGAAGCCTTACCCTAACCCGTCACCTAATGCTAAACCGTACGCTAACACTAACCCGTACCCTAACACGTACGCTCAGCCTAAACCGCTGTCGTACGCTAACCCGTACCCTAAACCGTCCCCGCCCCCAACCCTAACCCTAACCCTAACCCTAACCCTTACCCGAAGCCTTACCC
>NW_021698376.1:668-1654 GCF_005190385.1 Monodon monoceros
TAACCTGTACCCTAACCCGTCCCCTAATCCTAACCCGTACGCTAACACTAACCCGTACCCTAACACGTACGCTCACCCTAAACCATTGTCATACCCTAACATGTACCCTAAACCTTCCCTGTCCGCTAACCCTAACCCTAACCCTTAACGGTTACCCGAAACCTTACCCTAACCCGTCCCCTAATACTAACCCGTACGCTAACACTAACCCGTACCCTAACACGTACGCTCACCCTAAACCGTTGTCGTACCCTAACCTGTACCCTAAACCGTTCCCGTCCCCTAACCCTAACCCTAACACTAAGCCTTACCTGAAGCCTTACCCTCACACGTCCCCTAATCCTAACCCGTACGCTAACACTAACCCGTACCCTAACACGTACGCTCACCCTAAACCTTTGGCGTACCCTAACCTGTACCCTAAACCGTCCCCGTCCCCTAACCCTAACCCTAACCCTTACCCGAAGCTTTACCCTAACCCGTCCCCTAATCCTAACCCGTATGCTAGCACTAACCCGTACCCTAACACGTATGCTCACCCCAAACCGTTGTTGTACCCTAACCTGTACCCTAAACCGTCCCCGTCCCCTTTCCCTAACACATCCCCTAATCCTAACCCGTACGCTAACACTAACCCGTACCCTAACACGTACACTCACCCTAAACCGTTGTCGTACCCTAACCTGTACCCTAAACCGTCCCCGTCCCCTAACCTTAACCCTAACCCTAACACTAACCCTTACTCCAATCCTTACCCTAACCCGTCCCCTAATCCTAACCCGTACACTAACACTAACCCGTACCCTAACACGTACGCTAACCCTAAACTGTTGTCGTACCCTAAGGTGTACCCTAAACCGTCCCCATTCCCTAACAGTAACCGTAACCCTAACCCTAACCCTTACCCGAAGCCTTACCCTCACCCATCCCCTAATCCTAACCCGTACACTAACACTAACCCGTACCCTAACACGAACGCTCACCCT
>NW_021698376.1:1754-1850 GCF_005190385.1 Monodon monoceros
TGTACCCTAAACCGTCCCTGTCCCCTAACCTTAACCCTAACCCTAACACTAACCCTTACTCCAATCCTTACCCTAACCCGTCCCCTAATCCTAACA
>NW_021698377.1:0-2509 GCF_005190385.1 Monodon monoceros
GGAACAGCTGGGCTACAGGGAGGCTGTCCCTCCTTCAGTGAACCCTCAAAGACCTGTTGTACAAAGTACAATTTTAGGAGCTGTCGGAGTTCTGGAGGAAAGAGTAGCAGTGGGTGGCTGTCTTGTCTCCTAGAATCACAGAAACACACTTCCAGGAATGGACCTCTCAATTACACCAATGCAAGGATATTTGGGACATGTGTAGAATCAGCTGGTTTCCAGAGCTCCTTTCAGGTCTAGCATGTTATTCATCTATAAACAATGAGTGAGGATTGGGAAGGACACTTAGGAGACAGAAGAACAGGTGCTTGTCGCTGGGAATGGGGTTGGCAATGAAGGAGGAGGAGACATGAGTGGGCTTTTTCTGTCCTGTAATTTCCCCCAAACAGCCAATATCATGTGGCATCGAGTGCAATGTGTGCCCAGCACGGTGCAAGCATCAGCATGCAGGATTCATTACCTCATTTAATCTCGTAACTACCCTATAAGCAAGGGGATAGCAGCCCCCCCTTCCTGATGAGGAAACTGAGGCTCAGCACGAGGAATTAACTTACCTCAAGCCACAAGGCTAGTAAGTGGTAGGTACTCCAAATGTTCAATACATGTTCATCAGTGAGTTGACCCTCAATTGTGGGACCCAAAAGTCTTTGGGTCTAGGAGAGGAAGTATCCATTTCTTCAGCTGCCTGAGCTTTTCATGTCTGTCACATCTGGAAATAGAGTATTTTTTTAAAATTACCTATAGCTCTTTGATCAAAATTCGGAGACTTCCGTGAGGCAGTAGGTCTGGATAAGGACCATGTTCTCAGCAGTGCTGCTCAAGTGTGGTCCATACATCAGCATCACCTGAGCGCTTCTTAGAAATGCAAATTCTTAGTCCTCATCCCAGACCTACTGAGTCAGATTGTCTGGGGGTGGCGCCCAGGAATCTGTGTTTTCATAAACTCTCCGGTTTGAGAAGCACTGTTGTAGAGTTAGTTGTCTGCAACCTTTATGCCACTTAAACTAGGATACTAGTAGGAGAAGAGGTGAGGGTGGGAAGCAGGATTTGGTGTCACTGAGGAGACCAGAGCTCTTCTCTGCATACTTCTCAGTCAGTCTTGGCCTATTAACTCCGTACATCTTGGGAATCTGTTTTTGTTCCATCACACGTGCTCATAGAAACACACAGTAGGTTCAGGAAATGCTAACTAAACAGAATTAAATTGTATCTCACCGCTATGCTCACAGCAAGAACCAAAGGCCAAAATTCAGCAGTGGAGGATTGGGATACCACGTCAGGGAGAACTCCCTGACAGCACTGTGGTGAGTTAGGGGCAGGGGGACTGTGCAGGCAGGACAACCTGCTCACAATGGCCACCTTCCCTCCCATCCTCATGGGCCAAGCAAAGGGCCATTTTAGCTGGAGCCTCGGGGAGAGATACGATGACAAATGAAGGCTTCCAACATCCTATGGAGCCTACAGGAAGAGGGCCCCTGAAAGATGGAGACGTGAGAAAGAGGAATATTTGGGACATGTGTAGAATCAGCTGGTTTCCAGAGAAAAAAATGTTCTTCTAGAACTGTATCAGTGAATACAGCCCAGGGTTGGGCCCCTTGTTAGGTGGGTACGAGATAAATTAAATAGAAAGCCCCAGAAAGGGACTCAATCAAAATGTGTTGAATTTCTGATATTGCCATGCATTCTAATTTTCTATTTTGTTTTTCTACTACTTCCCTGCCTCCATTCACCAATAGCCTTCTTTCCTCCTGTTCTAACTTTAGTCTCTCTTTCTGTCTATCCATTTTCCCATTCATCTTCTTGAATTGAATTGAATTGCCATCTCTTCAACTTTGCCCACTTGACCTGTCCCTATCAAATGAGTGCCACCCATCTTCCCTCATTAAAAAAGATTCTGTGGCTCAAGGAATGGATAAGTAATCTGTAGAGCAGGAAGCAGAGAGAGAGCTAGGGAGTGGATGCGAATGAGGTAGTTTGTGCTTTTCCAACTTTTGCCAAACAAGCATTATCTACAAAAACAGGTGCACCTTCCTTCCCTTCAGCCATCTATCCATTAAAACGGTTTAATTATTTCCTGAACACTAGACAGATAATTACGAGGTAGCATTCAGACCAGAAATTTAAGCCACACTCTTCAATCAGGGTAAAATTGTCTGATTAAGAAGCTAATTAAGAATCAAGTGTAGTGACTCTTATTGGAAACAGTGAGTTTGGGGCTTCAGAAAATCCTGATTCCCCCCCACCCCCGCAAAGGCCCCTATGTCCTCCATCATCACCAAGGCTTCATTAAGCTCTCAATACTGTATTAGCTGCCCAAGCCTCAACCATATCTGATCCCTGTCCTCGACGGGCTTACAATCTAGGGGAAAGGGCATAACAGTGTTCAAACAAGGCTTGTGAAATAAATGAACAAGTGAGCACTGCAGTGCCAAGGGTGCATAGGCATGTATTCAAAAGGTTGAAGGAAGCGATGAGAGTTGGCACATAGGGAGAGGGTGAGAAAGTGGGC
>NW_021698378.1:0-1407 GCF_005190385.1 Monodon monoceros
GTTAGTGTAAGGCTTCGGGTAAGTTTTATGGTTAGGGTTAGGGTTAGTGGACTGGGACGGTTTAGGGTACAGGTTAAGGTACGGCAACGGTTTAGGTTGAGCGTATGTGTTAGGGTATGGGTTAGTGTTAGCTTACGGGTTAGGATTAGGGGACGGGTTACGGTAAGGCATCGGGTAAGGGTTTGGGTTAGGGTTAGGGTTAGGGGACGGGGACGGTTTAGGGTACAGGTTAGGTTACGACAACGGTTTAGGGTGAGCGTACGTGTTAGGGTACGGGTTAGTGTTAGAGTACGGGTTAGGATTAGGTGACGGTTTAGGGTAAGGCTTCGGGTAAGGGTTAGGGTTAGGGTTAGGATTAGGGGACGGGGAAGGTTTAGGGTACAGGTTAGTGTACGACAACGGTCTAGGGTGAGCGTACATGTTAGGGTACGGGTTAGTGTTAGTGTACGGATTAGGATTAGGGGACGGGTTAGGGTAAGGCTTCGGGTAACGGTTGGGTTAGGATTAGGATTTGGATTAGGGTACGGGGACGGTTTAGGGAACAGGTTAGGGTACGACAATGGTTTAGGGTAAGCGTACGTGTTAGGGTACGGGTTAGTGTTAGCATATGGGCTAGGATTAGGGGATGGTTTAGGGTAAGGCTTCGGATATGGTTTAGGGTTAGGGTTAGGGTTAGGGGACGGGCACGGGGATGGTTTAGGGTACAGGTTAGGGTACGACAACGGTTTAGGGTTAGCGTACGTGTTAAGGTACTGTTTAGTGTTAGCGTACGGTTTAGGATTAGGGGATGGTTTAGGGTAAGGCTTCGGGTAAGGGTTAGGGTTAGGGTTAGGGGACGGGGACGCTTTAGGGTACAGGTTAGAGTACGACAACGGTTTAGGGTGAGCGTACGTGTTAGGGTACGGGTTAGTGTTAGCGTACGGTTTAGGATTAGGGGACGGGTTAGGGTAAGGCTTCGGATAAGGGATAGGGTTAGGGTTAGGGGACGGGGATGGGGACAGGGACAATTTCGGGTACAGGTTAGGGTACGACAGAGGTTTAGGGTGAGCGTACGTGTTAGGGTACGGGTTAGTGTTAGCCTACGGGTTAGGATTAGGGGACGGGTTAGTGTAAGGCTACGGGTAAGGTTTAGGGTTAGAGTTAGGGTTAAGGGACGGGGACGGTTTTGGGTACAGATTAAGGTACGACAATGGTTTAGGGTGAGCGTACGTGTTAGGGTACAGGTTAGTGTTAGCATACGGGTTAGGTTTAGGGGACGGGTTAAGGTAAAGCTTCGGGTAAGATTTAGTGTTAGGGTTAGTATTAGGGTTAGGGTTAGGGGACGGGGACGGTGTAGGGTACAGGTTTGGGTATGACAACGGTTTAGGGTGTGCGTAGGTGTTAGAGTTAGGGTTAGTGTTAGCGTAC
>NW_021698378.1:1417-2824 GCF_005190385.1 Monodon monoceros
GTTAGTGTAAGGCTTCGGGTAAGTTTTATGGTTAGGGTTAGGGTTAGTGGACTGGGACGGTTTAGGGTACAGGTTAAGGTACGGCAACGGTTTAGGTTGAGCGTATGTGTTAGGGTATGGGTTAGTGTTAGCTTACGGGTTAGGATTAGGGGACGGGTTACGGTAAGGCATCGGGTAAGGGTTTGGGTTAGGGTTAGGGTTAGGGGACGGGGACGGTTTAGGGTACAGGTTAGGTTACGACAACGGTTTAGGGTGAGCGTACGTGTTAGGGTACGGGTTAGTGTTAGAGTACGGGTTAGGATTAGGTGACGGTTTAGGGTAAGGCTTCGGGTAAGGGTTAGGGTTAGGGTTAGGATTAGGGGACGGGGAAGGTTTAGGGTACAGGTTAGTGTACGACAACGGTCTAGGGTGAGCGTACATGTTAGGGTACGGGTTAGTGTTAGTGTACGGATTAGGATTAGGGGACGGGTTAGGGTAAGGCTTCGGGTAACGGTTGGGTTAGGATTAGGATTTGGATTAGGGTACGGGGACGGTTTAGGGAACAGGTTAGGGTACGACAATGGTTTAGGGTAAGCGTACGTGTTAGGGTACGGGTTAGTGTTAGCATATGGGCTAGGATTAGGGGATGGTTTAGGGTAAGGCTTCGGATATGGTTTAGGGTTAGGGTTAGGGTTAGGGGACGGGCACGGGGATGGTTTAGGGTACAGGTTAGGGTACGACAACGGTTTAGGGTTAGCGTACGTGTTAAGGTACTGTTTAGTGTTAGCGTACGGTTTAGGATTAGGGGATGGTTTAGGGTAAGGCTTCGGGTAAGGGTTAGGGTTAGGGTTAGGGGACGGGGACGCTTTAGGGTACAGGTTAGAGTACGACAACGGTTTAGGGTGAGCGTACGTGTTAGGGTACGGGTTAGTGTTAGCGTACGGTTTAGGATTAGGGGACGGGTTAGGGTAAGGCTTCGGATAAGGGATAGGGTTAGGGTTAGGGGACGGGGATGGGGACAGGGACAATTTCGGGTACAGGTTAGGGTACGACAGAGGTTTAGGGTGAGCGTACGTGTTAGGGTACGGGTTAGTGTTAGCCTACGGGTTAGGATTAGGGGACGGGTTAGTGTAAGGCTACGGGTAAGGTTTAGGGTTAGAGTTAGGGTTAAGGGACGGGGACGGTTTTGGGTACAGATTAAGGTACGACAATGGTTTAGGGTGAGCGTACGTGTTAGGGTACAGGTTAGTGTTAGCATACGGGTTAGGTTTAGGGGACGGGTTAAGGTAAAGCTTCGGGTAAGATTTAGTGTTAGGGTTAGTATTAGGGTTAGGGTTAGGGGACGGGGACGGTGTAGGGTACAGGTTTGGGTATGACAACGGTTTAGGGTGTGCGTAGGTGTTAGAGTTAGGGTTAGTGTTAGCGTAC
>NW_021698379.1:0-304 GCF_005190385.1 Monodon monoceros
ATCACCTCCCTCACCTCCCCTCACACACCTCACCACCCTCAACTCTCTCACCTCATATCCCTCACTTCTGTCACATAACCTCCCTCACGTCCGTCGCCTCACCTCACCTGCCTCACCTCCACTCACCTCCCTCACATCTCACACCTCTCCTCAGTGCCCTAACATCACCTCACCTACATCCTCTCACCTCCCTCACCTCCCTCACTTCCCTCACCTCGTCAACTCCCTCACCTCCATCCGCTACCTCTCCTCCATCCGCTGCCTCTCTTCACATCGCTCACCTTCTCATCACCTCACCATCCTC
>NW_021698379.1:404-692 GCF_005190385.1 Monodon monoceros
CCCTCACCTCAACTCACCTCCCTCACATCTCACACCTCTCCTCCATCCGCTGCCTCTCTTCACATCGCTCACCTTCTCATCACCTCACCATCCTCACCTCCTCAACACTCTCACCACCTCACCTGCCTCACCTCCCTCACCTCCCACACTTCCCTACCGTCACACACCTCCCTCATTTACTCACCTCCTTATCTCTTCTACCTCACTTCCTCACACCCTAACCTTCCTCACCTCTCTCACATCACTCCCCTCCCTCCCCACATTACCTCCCTCACCTCCCTCTCTTCA
>NW_021698379.1:792-1096 GCF_005190385.1 Monodon monoceros
ATCACCTCCCTCACCTCCCCTCACACACCTCACCACCCTCAACTCTCTCACCTCATATCCCTCACTTCTGTCACATAACCTCCCTCACGTCCGTCGCCTCACCTCACCTGCCTCACCTCCACTCACCTCCCTCACATCTCACACCTCTCCTCAGTGCCCTAACATCACCTCACCTACATCCTCTCACCTCCCTCACCTCCCTCACTTCCCTCACCTCGTCAACTCCCTCACCTCCATCCGCTACCTCTCCTCCATCCGCTGCCTCTCTTCACATCGCTCACCTTCTCATCACCTCACCATCCTC
>NW_021698380.1:0-346 GCF_005190385.1 Monodon monoceros
ACGACAAAGGTTTAGGGTGAGCGTACGTGTTAGTGTTAGCATACGGGTTAGGATTAGGGGATGGGTTAGGATAAGGCTTTGGGTAAGGGTTAGGGTTAGATTTAGGGTTAGGGTTAGGGTTAGGGGACGGGCACGGTTTAGGGTACAGGATAGGGTACGACAACGGTTTAGGGTAAGAGTACGCGTTAGGGTACGGGTTAGTGTTAGCCTACGGGTTAGAATTAGGGGACAGGTTAGTGTAAGGCTTCGGGTAAGGTTTAGGGTTAGGGTTAGGGTTAGGGTTAGGGGACGGGGACGGTTTAGGGTACAGGTTAGAGTACGACAACTCTTTAGGGTGAGCGTACAT
>NW_021698380.1:446-746 GCF_005190385.1 Monodon monoceros
TAGTGTTAGCGTACGGGTTAGGATTAGGGGACGGGTGAGTGTAAGGCTTCCGGTAAGGTTTAGGGTTAGGGTTAGTGTTAGGGGACGGGGACGGTTTAGGGTACAGGTTAAGGTACGGCACGGTTTAGTGTGAGCGTACGTGTTAGGGTATGGGTTAGTGTTAGCTTACGGGTTAGGATTAGTGGACGGGTTACGGTAAGGCTTCAGGTAAGGGTTAGGGTTAGGTTTAGGGTTAGGGGATGGGTTAGGATAAGGCTTTGGGTAAGGGTTAGGTTTAGATTTAGGGTTAGGGTTAGGGTT
>NW_021698380.1:846-1192 GCF_005190385.1 Monodon monoceros
ACGACAAAGGTTTAGGGTGAGCGTACGTGTTAGTGTTAGCATACGGGTTAGGATTAGGGGATGGGTTAGGATAAGGCTTTGGGTAAGGGTTAGGGTTAGATTTAGGGTTAGGGTTAGGGTTAGGGGACGGGCACGGTTTAGGGTACAGGATAGGGTACGACAACGGTTTAGGGTAAGAGTACGCGTTAGGGTACGGGTTAGTGTTAGCCTACGGGTTAGAATTAGGGGACAGGTTAGTGTAAGGCTTCGGGTAAGGTTTAGGGTTAGGGTTAGGGTTAGGGTTAGGGGACGGGGACGGTTTAGGGTACAGGTTAGAGTACGACAACTCTTTAGGGTGAGCGTACAT
>NW_021698381.1:0-1105 GCF_005190385.1 Monodon monoceros
GCTACCCCGTGGGCTGTGGGCTGGGCTGCTGTGTAGAGATCCTGTCAGAGTCAGTCAGAGGGAGGAGGCGGAGTTCTTGAGGGCCCGGTTGGCTGCAGCTCAGGCTCTATATCACGGAGTGTGCACTGTGCCCCAGGAGCTGAGGTGTCGACCCAGCCATTCTGCACTAGGAAATCTGGTCTGAAGTGCCGGGTGTGGAACCTCTGTATGAGGGACCCTAGGAGCACGTGAAATTAGACAAAGCACAAAGGATAGAAAAGCTTACACTTTATTTTATTGCCCAGATTCTATTTTTATCTCCCAGGGATTTTTAAGGGGCTTTGCCTGGGACAAACCCCTCTTCTGCCTTTTGTCCCCTTCCTCATTCTTGGAGTGCTGAGGGTGCAGACCCTTCTTCTGTAACTGCTGAGTGCTGAGTTAGGAGCCCTCATACCCGTGGGCGAGGGTCAGAACTTCTCCCCAGCAGCCTCCAGGTGACGTTGATTGTCCCCAGGCCTCCTGCCTCCCTGCTCGTCCGCCTGAGCACAAGTATTGGAAGTGTTATAGATTCTAATGACCTTTAAGGGTCCAGGAAGGAGATGTGCAGTGACGCTGTGAGGTCCAGTTTCACCCCGCCCCACATTTGTTCGGCCACCTTAGGCTGACCGTTTCTGCCAGCCTAGATGCTCTGACCAGTAGCCTGCGCTTTCTTCAATTAGGCCCCTGAATTAACGTAAAAAGAGCACCAGGTGTCAGGACCCTGCCTGCTCAAATCCCAGACAGTCCAGGGTCAGTGGTGATGAAGGACCATGATGGCCACTGAGTCAACAGCCTTTTGAAGTAAACAGGAGTCCAGCCGGTCTTATTGGCCACCATCATCACAGTGTCTGTAGGCTTTTCTATGGTGACAGCGTGATATACGGTTCCCCCGCCATGATTATTAGCTCCCCTCTGGGTGCAGTAAGTCCTGCAAGCAGTAGTCTACTCTTTTGGGACACACTCTTGTTGTTTTATGAGAGAAACTCCAGGTCAAGTGATGGTCACACGAGTCCTCATGGTGCCCCTTTGCCCCGGTTATCTCTCTGGAGGTTGGAGTTGGAGGGCCTCCTCACTCGAGGTCAGTGTG
>NW_021698382.1:0-1409 GCF_005190385.1 Monodon monoceros
GGTTAGGTTTAGGGTTAGGGAACGGGCACAGTGTAGGGTTCAGGTTACTGTACGAGAACGGTTTAGGTTTAGTGTACGTGTTAGGGTAGGGCTTAGGGTTAGTGTACGGGTTAGGATTAGGGGACAGGTTAGGGAAAGTCTTCGGGTAAGTGTTAGGGAAAGGGTTAGGGTTAGGTTTAGGGCTAGAGAACGGGGATGGTTTAGGGTAGTTAGGGTACGTCAACTGTTTAGGGTGAGTGTACGTGTTAGGGTACGGGTTAGTGTTAGCACACGGGTTAGGATTAGGGGACGGGTTAGGGTAAGGCTTCAGGTTAGGGTTAGGGTTAGCATTAGGGTTAGGGATGGGGACAGTTTAGGGTACAGGTTAGGGTACAACTGTTTAGGGTGAGCTCACGTGTTAGGGTACAGGTTAGTGTTAGCGTACGGGTTAGAATTACAGGACAGATTAGGGTAAGGCTTTGGGTAAGGGTTAGGGTTAGGGGACTGGGACCGTTTCGGGTACAGGTTAGGGCACAACAACGTTTTCGGGTGAGCGTACGTGTTAGGTTATGGGTTAGTGTTAGCGTACGGGTTAGGATTAGGGGACAGGTTAGGGTAAGGCTTTGGGTAAGGATTAGGAGACGGGGATGTTTTAGGGTACAGGTTATGGTACGACAACAGTTTAGGGTGAGCTTACATGTTAGGGTACGGGTTAGTGTTAGCGTACGGGTTAGGATTGGGGATGGGTTAGGGTAAGGCTTTGGGTAAGGGTTACGGTTAGGGTTAGGGTTAGGGGACGGGGACGGGGATGGTTTTGGGTACAGGTTAGTGTATGACAACAGTTTAGGGTTAGCGTACGTGTTAGGGTACAGGTTAGTATTAGTGTACTGGTTAGGATTAGGGGACGGGTTAGGGTAGGCTTCGGGCAAGGTTTAGGGTTAGGGTTAGGATGAGGGGATGGTTTAAGGTACAGATTAGGGTACGACAACGATTTTGGCTGAGAGTACGTGTTAGGGTACGGGTTAGTGTTAGCATACAAGTTAGGATTAGGGGACGGGTTAGGGTAAGGCTTCGGGTAAGGGTTAGGGTTAGGGGACAGGGACGGTTTTGGGTACAGGTTAGGGTACGACAATGGTTTAGTGTGAGCGTACGTGGTAGGATACGGGTTAGTTTTAGTGTACGGGTTAGGATTAGAGGAATGGTTAGGGTAAGGGTTCGGGCTATGGTTAGGGTGAGGGAATGGGGACGGTTTAGGGTACAGGTTAGTGTTCAACAATGCTTTAGGTTTAGCATATGTTTTAGGGTACGGGTTAGTTTTAGTGTATGGGTAAGCATTAGGGGAAGGATTAGGATAAGTCTTTGGGTAAGGGTTAGGTTTAGGAATAGGTTTAGGGATAGAGAATGGGGACGGTTTAGGGTACAGGTTGGGG
>NW_021698383.1:0-2387 GCF_005190385.1 Monodon monoceros
TGGTGAGAGTGGACAACCTTGTCTTGTTCCTGACCTTAGTGGAAATGATTTCAGTTTTTCACCATTGAGAATGATGTTGGCTGTGGGTTTTTTCATATATGGCCTTTATAATGTTGAGGTAAGTTCCCTCTATGCCTCCTTTCTGGAGGGTTTTTATCATAAATGGGTGTTGAATTTTGTCAAAAGCTTTTTCTGCATCTATTGAGATAATCATATGGTTTTTCTCCTTCAATTTGTTAATATAGATTATCACATTGATTAATTTGCATATATTGAAGAATCCTTGCATTCCTGGGGTAAACCCCACTTGATCATGGTGTATGATCCTTTTAATGTGCTGTTGGATTCTGTTTGCTAGTATTTTGTTGAGGATTTTTGCATCTATGTTCATCAGTGATATTGGCCTGTAGCTTTCTTTGTTTGTGACATCATTGTAAGGTTGTTTTTTTTTTTAACATCTTTATTGGGGTATAATTGCTTTACAATGGTGTGTTAGTTTCTGCTTTATAACAAAGTGAATCAGTTACACATATACATATGTTCCCATATCTCTTTCCTCTTGCGTCTCCCTCCCTCTTACCCTCCCTATCCCAACCCTCCAGACAGTCACAAAGCACCGAGCTGATATCCCTGTGCTATGGGGCTGCTTCCCACTAGCTATCTACCTTACGTTTGTTAGTGTATATATGTCCATGCCTCTCTTTCGCTATGTCACAGTTCACCCTTCCCCCTCCCCATATCCTCAAGTCTGTTCTCCAGTAGGTCTGTGTCTTTATTCCTGTCTTACCCCTAGGTTCTTCATGACATTGTTTTTCCTTAAATTCCATATATATGTGTCAACATACAGTATTTGTCTTTCTCTTTCTGACTTACTTCACTCTGTATGACAGACTCTAGTTCTATCCACCTCATTACAAATAGCTCAATTTCGTTTCTTTTTATGGCTGCATAATATTCCATTGTATATATGTGCCACATCTTCTTTATCTATTCATCTGATGATGGGCACTTAAGTTGTTTCCATCTCCGGGCTATTGTAAATAGAGTTGCAATGAACATTTTGGTACATGACTCTATTTGAATTTTGGTTTTCTCAGGGTATATGCCCAGTAGTGGGATTGCTGGGTCATATGGAAGTTCTATTTGTAGTTTTAAGGAACCTCCATACTGTTCTCCATAGTGGCTGAACCAATTCACATTCCCACCAGCAGAGCAAGAGTGTTCCCTTTTCTCCACACCCTCTCCAGCATTTATTGTTTCTAGATTTTTTGATGATGGCCATTCTGACTGGTGTGAGATGATATCTCATTGTAGTTTTGATTTGCATTTCTCTAACGATTAATGATGTTGAGCATTCTTTCATGTGTTTGTTGGCAGTCTGTATACCTTCTTTGGAGAAATGTCTATTTAGGTCTTCTGCCCATTTTTGGATTGGGTTGTTTGTTTTTTTTGTTATTGAGCTGCATGAGGTGCTTGTAAATTTTGGAAATTAATCCTTTGTCAGTTGCTTCATTTGCAAATATTTTCTCCCATTCTGAGGGTTGTCTTTTGGTCTTGTTTATGGTTTCCTTTGCTGTGCAAAAGCTTTGAAGTTTCATTAGGTCCCATTTGTTTATTTTTGTTTTTATTTCCATTTCTCTAGGAGGTGGGTCAAAAAGGATCTTGCTGTGATTTATGTCATAGAGTGTTCTGCCTATGTTTTCCTCTAAGAGTTTGATAGTTTCTGGCCTTACCTTTAGGTCTTTAATCCATTTTGAGCTTATTTTTGTGTATGGTGTTAGGAAGTGATCTAATTTCATACTTTTACATGTACCTGTCCAGTTTTCCCAGCACCACTTATTGAAGAGGCTGTCCTTTCTCCACTGTACATTCCTGCCTCCTTTATCAAAGATAAGGTGACCATATGTGCGTGGGTTTATCTCTGGGCTTTCCATCCTGTTCCATTGATCTATCTTTCTGTTTTTGTGCCAGTACCATACTGTCTTGATTACTGTAGCTTTGTAGTATAGTCTGAAGTCAAGGAGCCTGATTCCTCCAGCTCCTTTTTTCGTTCTCAAGATTGCTTTGGCTATTCGGGGTCTTTTGTGTTTCCATTCAATTGTGAAATATTTTGTTCTAGTTCTGTGAAAAATGCCCATGGTAGTTTGATAGGAATTGCATTGAATCTGTAGATTGCTTTGGGTAGTAGAGTCATTTTCACAATGTTGATTCTTCCAATCCAAGAACATGGTATATCTCTCCATCTATTGGTATTATCTTTAATTTCTTTCATCAGTGTCTTATAATTGTCTGCATACAGGTCTTTTGTCTCCTTAGGTAGGTTTATTCCTAGATACTTTATTCTTTTGGTTGCAATGGTAAATGGGAGTGTTTTCTTGATTTCCCTT
>NW_021698384.1:0-3499 GCF_005190385.1 Monodon monoceros
AAAAAAAAATGAAACAACAAAAATTATGTTACAGATGAAGGAGCAAGGTAAAATCCTACAAGACCAAATAAATGAAGACAAAATATGCAACCTACCTGAAAAGGAATTCAGAGTAAGGACAGTAAAGATGATCCAAAATCTCAGAAACAGAATGGAGAAAAGCACAAACATTTAACAAGGATCTAAAGGAACTGAAGAGCAAACAAACAGTGATGAACAATGTAATAACTGATATTAAAAATACTATAGAAGGAATCAATAGCAGAATAACTGAGGCAGAAGAATGGATGAATGAGCTGGAAGATAAAATGGTGAAAACAACTGCCAGGGAGCAGAATAAAGAAAAAAAAAAATGAAAAGAACTGAGAACAGTCTCAGAGACTTCTGGGACAACATTAAACACACCAACATTCAAATTATAGTGGTCCCAGAAGAAAAAGAGAAAAAGAAAGGGTCTGAGAAAATATTTGAAGAGATTAGAGTCAAAAACTTCCCTAACAAGGGAAAGGAAATAGTCAATCAAGTCCAGGAAGTGCAGAGAGTTCCATACAGGAAAAACCCAAAGAGAAACACACCAAGACACATATTAATCAAACTATCAAAAATTAAATACAAAGAAAAATATTAAAAGCAGTAATGGAAAAGCAACAAATATCACACAAGGGAATCCCCATAAGGTTAACAGCTGATCTTTCAGCAGAAACTCTGCAAGCCAGAAGCGAATGGCAGGACATATTTAAAGTGATGAAAGGGAAAAACCTACAACCAACATGACTCTACCCAGCAAGGATCTCATTCAGATTTGACGGAGAAAGTAAAACCTTTACAGACATGCAAAAGCTAAGAGAATTTAGCACCATCAAACCAGCTTTACAACAAATGATAAAGGAACTTCTCTAGGCAGGAAACACAAGAGAAGGAAAAGACCTACAATAATAAACCCAAAACAATTAAGAAAATGGTAATAGGAACATACATATCAATAATTACCATAAATGTAAATGGATTAAATGCTCCAACAAAAAGACACAGACTGGCTGAATGGTTAAAAAAACAAGACCCATATTTATGCTGTCTACAAGAGACCCACTTCAGACCTAGGGACACATACTGACTGAAAGTGAGGGAATGGAAAAAGATATTCCATGCAAATGGAAATCCAAAGAAAGCTGGAGTAGCAATTCTCATATCAGACAAAAGAGACTTTAAAACAAAGACAAGAGACAAAGAAGGACACTACATGATGATCAAGGGATCAACCCAAGTAAAATATATAACAATTGTAAATATTTATGCACCCAACAAAGGAGCACCTCAATACATAAAGCAAATACTAACAGCCATAAAAGGGGAAATCGACAGTAACACAATCATAGGAGGGGACTTTAACACTCCACTTTCACCAATGGACAGATCATCCAAAATGAAAATAAATAACGAAACACAAGTTTTAAATGATACATTAAACAAGATGGACTTAATTGATATTTATAGGACATTCCATTCAAAAACAAGAGAATAAACATTCTTCTCAAGTGCTCATGGAACATTCTCCAGGATAGATCATATCTTGGGTCACAAATCGAGCCTTGGTAAATTTAAGAACATTCAAATTGTATCAAGTATCTTTTCCAACTACAACGCTATGAGACTAAATATCAATTGCAGGAAAAATGTGCAAAAAATACAGACACATGGACGCTAAACAATACACTACTAAATAACCAAGATATCACTGAAGAAATCAAAGAGGAAATTAAAAAATACCTTGAAACAAATGACAATGAAAACATGATGACACAAAAACCTATGGGATGCAGCAAAATCAGTTCTAAGAGCGAAGTTTCTATCAATACAACCCTACCTTAAAAAACAAGAAACATCTCAAATAAACAACCTACATGTAAATGAATGAAATTAGAACACTCCCTAAAACCATACACAAGAAGAAACTCAAAATGGATTAAAGACCTAAGTGTAAGGCCAGACACCATCAAACTCTTAGAGGAAAACATAGGCAGAACACTCTATGACATAAATCACAGCAAGATCCCTTTTGACCCACCTCCTAGAGAAATGGAAATAAAAACGAAAATAAACCAATGGAACCTAATGAAACTTCAAAGCTTTTGCACAGCAAAGGAAAACATAAACAAGACGAAAAGACAACCCTCAGAATGGGAGAAAATATTTGCAAATGAAGCAAGTGACAAAGGATTAATCTCCAAATCATACAAACAACTCATGCAGCTCAATATCAAAAAAACAAGCAACCCAATCCAAAAATAGGCAGAAGACCTAAATAGACATTTCTCCAAAGAAGATATACAGATTGACAACAAACACATGAAAGGATGCTCAACATCACTAATCATTAGAGAAATGCAAATCACTAATCATTAGAGAAATGCAAATCAAAACCACAAGGAGGTATCACATCACACTGGTCAGAATGGCCATCATCAAAAAATCTACAAACAATAAATGCTGGAGAGGGTGTGCAGAAAAGGGAATCCTCTTGTACTGTTGGTGGGAATGTAAATTGATACAGCCACTGTGGAGAACAGTATGGAGGTTCCTTAAAAAACTAAAAATAGAACTACCATACAACCCAGCAACCCCACTACTGGGTATATACCCTGAGAAAACCATAATTCAAAAAGAGTCATGTACCAAAATGTTCATTGCAGCTCTATTTACAATAGTGAGGATATGGAAGCAACCTAAGTGTCCATCAACAGAAGAATGGATAAAGAAGATGTGGCGCATATATATATACATGGACTATTACTCCACCATAAAAAGGAATGAAATTGAGTTATTTGTAGTGAGGTGGATGGACCTAGAATCCGTCATGCAGAGTGAAGCAAGTCAGAAAGAGAAAAACAAATACCGTACGCTAACACATGTATATGGAATTTTAAAAAGCCGTACTGATGAACCTAGTGGCAGGGCAGGAATAAAGATGTAGACGTAGAGAACGGATTTGAGGGCACAGGGGAGGGGGCAGGCGATGCTGGGATGAAGTGAAAGAGTAGCACTGACATATATACACTACCAAACGTAAAATGGATGGCTAGTAGGAAGCTGCTGCATAGCACAAGGAGGTCAGCTTGGTGCTTGGTGACGACCTAGAGGGGTGGGATAGGGAGGGTGGGAGGGAGGCTCAAGACGGAGGGGATATGGGGATATATGTATACATATAGCTGATTCACTTTGTTGTACAGCAGAAACTAACACAACATTGTAAAGCATTTATACTCCAATAAACATGTGAAAAAAAAGAAAATATGGGGCAATCTAAATAAATTATGTAAATTACAGGTTGCACAGGGATTTGGAGAAAACAATGGCAGTGGTACACAATCCCTGTCGTTCAGACAATTCTGCTCTTGGTATCGGTAGGCAGGAGTGTTAGGTATGTGAAAACATGATGGAAGAACACATGCTAACATGTAAAGGAGGCCAGGATTCCTCCCTGTGAATGGAGGTGTTCAGA
>NW_021698385.1:0-2574 GCF_005190385.1 Monodon monoceros
GGACGGTTTAGGGTACAGGTTAGGGTACGACAATGGTTTAGGGTGAGAGTACGTGTTAGGGTACGGGTTAGTGTTAGTGTACGTGTTAGGATTAGGGGACGGGTTAGGGTAAGGCTTCGGGTAAAGGTTAGGTTTAGGGTTAGAGTTACGGTTAGTGTTAGGGTTAGGGGATGATTTAGGGTAGGTTAGTGTACGACAAATGTTTAGGGTGAGCGTACGTGTTAGGGTATGCGTTAGTGTTAGCGTATGGGTTAGGATTACGGGACGGGTTAGGGAAAGGCTTCGGGTAAGGGTTAGTGTTAGGGTTAGGGTTAGGGGACCGGGCTGGTTTAGGGTACAGGTTAGGGTACGACAAAGGTTTAGTGTGAGCGTACGTTTTAGGGTATGGGTTAGTGTTTGCGTACGGGTTATGATTAGGGGACGGCTTAGGGTAAGGCTTCCGGTAAGTGTTAGGGTTAGTGTTAGTGGATGGGGACGGGGACCGTTTAGGGTACAGGTTAGGGTACGACAACGGTTTAGGTTGAGTGTACGTGTTAGGGTACGGGTTAGTGTTAGCGTACTGTTTAGGATTGGGGACGGGTTAGTGGTAGGCTTCGATTAAGTGTTAGGTTTAGGGTTACAGAGAGGGTTTGGGGACGGGGACGGGGACAGTTTAGGGTACAGGTTAGTGTACAACAACGGTTTAGGTTGAGCGTACTTGTTAGGGTACGGGTTAGTGTTAGCGTACGGGTTAGGATTAGGAGCCGTGTTAGGGTAATTCTTTGGGTAAGGGTTAGGGTTAGGGGAGGGGACGGGAAAGGTTTAGGGTACAGGTTAGGGTACGACAACGGTTTAGGGTGAGCTTACGTGTTAGGATACGGGTTAGTGTTAGCGTAAGGGTTAGGATAAGGGGACGGGTTAGACTAAGGCTTCGGGTAAGGGTTAGGGTTAGGGTTAGGTTTAGGGTTAGGGTTAGGGGACGGGGACAGTTTAGGCTACAGGTTAGGGTACGACAAAAGTTTAGGGTGAGTGTACGTGTTAGGGTATGGTTTATAGTTAGCGTACAGGTTACGATTAAGGGACGGGTTAGGGTAAGGCTTCAGGTAAGGGTTAGGGTTAGGGTTAGGGTTATGGTTAGTGTTTGGGGACGGGAAAGGTTTAGGGTACAGGTTAGTGTACGACAACGGTTTAGGGTGAGCATACGTGTTAGGGCACGGGTTAGGGTTAGCGTAAGGTTTAGAATTACGGGACGGGTTAGTGTAAGGCTTCGGGTAAGGGTTAGGTTTAGGGATAGGTTTAGGGTTAGGGGACAGGGACGGGGACAGTTTAGGGTACAGGTGAGGGTACAGCAATGGTTTAGGGTGAGCGTACGTGTTAGGGTATGGGTTAGGGTTAGTGTACGGGTTAGGATTAAGGGATCGGTTAGGGTAAGGCTTCGGGTAAGGGTTAGGGTTAGGGTTAGGGTTAGGGTTAGGGTTAGGGGACAGGGACGGGGACGGCTTAGGGTACAGGTTAGGGTATGACAACGGTTTAGGGTGAGCGTACGTGTTAGGGTACGGGTTAATGTTAGCCTACGGGTTAGGATTAGGGGACGGGTTAGGGTAAGGCTTCAGGTAAGGGTTAGGGTTAGGGTTAGGGTTACGGTTAGGGAAGGGGACGGTTTAGGGTACAAGTTAGGGTAAAACAACGGTTTAGGGTGAGCGTACGTGTTAGGGTACGGGTTAGTGTTAGCGTACCGGTTAGGATTAGGGGACGGGTTAGGGTAAGGCTTCGGGTAAGGGTTAGGGTTAGGGATAGGGTTACGGTTAGGGTTAGGTTTAGGGGATGGTTTAGGGTACAGGTTAGTGTACGACAAATGTTTAGGGTGAGCGTACGTGTTAGGGTATGCGTTAGTGTTAGCGTACGGGTTGGGATTAGGGTACGGGTTAGGGTAAGGCGTCGGGTAAGGGTTAGGGTTATGGTTAGGGTTAGGGGATGGGGACGGTTTAGGGTACAGGTAAGGGTATGACAACGGTTTAGTGTGAGCGTATGTGTTAGGGTACGGGTTAGTGTTAGCGTACATGTTAGGGTTAGGGGACGGGTTAGGGTAAGCTTCGGGTAAGGATTAGGGTTAGGGTTAGGGTTACGGGACGGGGACGGTTTAGGGTACAGCTTAGTGTACAACAACGGTTTAGGTTGAGTGTACGTGTTAGGATATGGGTTAGTGTTAGCATACGGGTTAGGATTAAGGGACGGGTTATTGTAAGGCTTCGGGTAAGTGTTAGTATTTACGGTTACAGAGAGCGTTAGGGGACGGGGACGGGGACAGTTTAGGGTACAGGTTAGTGTACGACAACGGTTTAGGTTGAGCGTACGTGTTAGGGTACGGGTTAGTGTTAGCGTACCGGTTAGGATTAGGGGACGGGTTAGGGTAAGGCTTCGGGTAAGGGTTAGGTTTAGGGTTAGGGTTAGTGTTAGTGTTTGGGGACGGGAAAGGTTTAGGGTACAGGTTAGTGTACGACAACCTTTTAGGGTGAGTGTACGTGTCAGGGTACGGGTTAGTGTTAGGGTACGAGTTAGGATTAAGGGACAGGTTAGGGTAAGGCTTCGGGTAAG
>NW_021698385.1:2674-3554 GCF_005190385.1 Monodon monoceros
AAGGGTGAGCGTACGTGTTAGGGTACGTGTTAGTGTTAGCGTACGGGTTAGGATTCGGGGATGGGTTAGACTAAGGCTTCGGGGAAGGGTTAGGATTAGGGTTAGGGTTAGGTTTAGGGTTAGGGTTAGGGGACGGGGACGGTTTAGGGTACAGTTTAGGGTACGACAATGGTTTAGTGTGAGCGTACGTGTTATGGTACGGGATAGTGTTAGCGTACGGATTAGGATTAGGGGATGGTTTAGGTTAAGGCTTCGGGTAATGGTTAGGGTTAGGGTTAGGGTTAGGGTTAGAGGACGGGGACGGTGTAGGGTACTGGTTAGTGTACGTCAACGGTTTAGGGTGAGCCTACGTGTTAGGGTACGCGTTAGTGTTAGCGTACAGGTTAGGATTACGGGACGGGTTAGGGTAAGGCTTCGGGTTAGGGTTACGGTTAGGGTTAGGGTTAGGGTTAGGGCACAGGGACGGTTTAGGGTACAGGTAAGGGTACGACAACGGTTTAGGGTGAGCGTACGTGTTAGGGTACGGGTTAGGGTTAGCGTACGTGTTAGGATTAGGGGACGATTTAGGGTAAGAATTTGGGTAAGGGTTAGGGTTAGTGTTAAGGTTAGGGTTAGGGGATGGGGACGGTTTAGGGTACAGGTTAGGGTACAACAACGGTTTAGGGTGTGCGTACGTGTTAGGGTATGGGTTAGTGTTAGCGTACGGGTTAGGATTAGGGGACGTGGTAGGATAAGGCTTCAGGTAAGGGTTAGGGTTAGCGTTAGGGTTAGCGTTAGTATTAGGCTTAGGGGACGGTTTAGGGTACAGGTTACGATACGACATCAGTTTAGGGTGAGCGTACGTGTTACGGTATGGGTTAGTGTTAGCATACGGGTTAGG
>NW_021698385.1:3654-6085 GCF_005190385.1 Monodon monoceros
AGGGACGGGTTAGGGTAAGGCTTCGGGTAAGGGTTAGGGTTAGGGTTAGGGTTAGGGTTATGGGACGGTTTAGGGTACAGGTTAGGGTACAACAACAGTTTAGGTTGAGCGTACATTTTAGGGTACGGGTTAGTGTTAGCATACGGGTTAGGATTAGGGAATGGGTTAGGGTAAGGCTTCGGGTAATGGTTAGGGTTAGGGTTAGGGTTAGCGTTAGGGGACGGGGACGGTTGAGGGTACAGGTTAGGGTACGACAACGGTTTAGGGTGAGCGTACGTGTCAACGTACGGGTTAGTTTTAGCGTACGGGTTAGGATTAGGGGAGGGGTTAGGGTAAGGCTTCGAGTAAGGGTTAGGGTTAGGGTTCAGGTTAGGGTTAGGGTTAGGGGACGGTGTCGGTTTAGGGTACAGGTTAGGGTACGACAACGGTTTAGGGTGAGCGTATGTGTTAGGGTTCGGGTTAGTGTTATCGTACGGGTTAGGATTAGGGCATGGTTTAGGGTAAGGCTTCGGGTAATGGTAACAGTTAGGGTTAGGGTTAGGGGACGGGGACGGGGACGGTTGAGGGTACAGGTTAGGGTACGACAACGGTTTAGGGTGAGCGTACATGTTCGGGTATGGTTAAGTGTTAGCGTACGAGTTAGGATTAGGGGACGGGTTAGGGTAAGGCTTTGGGTAAGGTTTAGGGTAAGGGTTAGGGTTAGGGCTAGGGGACGGGGACGGTTTAGGGTACAGGTTATGGTGTGACAACGGTTTATGGTGAGCGTACTTGTTAGGGTATGAGTTAGTGTTAGCGTACGGGTTAGGAATAGGGGACGGGTTAGGGTAAGTCTTCGGGTAAGGTTTAGGGTTAGGGTTAGGGCTAGGCTTAGGGTTAGCAGACGGGGACGGTTTAGGGTACAGGTTAGGGTACGGCAAAATTTTAGGGTGAGCGTACGTTTTAGGGTAGGGGTTAGTGTTAGCGTACGGGTTAGGATTAGGGGAAGGGTTAGGGTAAGGCTTCGGGTAAGGTTTAGTTTTAGGCTTAGGGTTATCATTAGGGGACGGGGACGGTTTAGGGTACAGGTTAGGGTACGACAACGGTTTAGACTGAGCGTACGTGTTAGGGTACAGGATAGTGTTAGCGTATGGGTTAGGATTAGGGCACGGTTTAGGGTAAGGCTTTGGGTAAGTGTTAGGGTTAGGGTTAGGTTTAGGGTTAGTGTTAGGAAACGGGGACGGTTTAGGGTACAGGTTAGTGTACGACAATGGTTTAGGGTGAGTGTACGTGTCAGGGTACGAGTTAGTGTTAGCATACGAGTTAGGATTAGGGGACGGGTTAGGGTAAGGCTTCGGGTAAGTTTTAGGTTTAAGGTTAGGGTTAGGGGACGGGGACGGTTTAGGGTACAGGTTAGGGAAAGACAATGGTTTAGGGTGAGTGTACGTGTTAGGGTACGGGTTAAGGTTAGCGTACGGGTTAGGATTAGGGGACGGGTTAGGGTAAGGCTTAGGGCAAGGTTTAGGGTCAGGGTTAGCGTTAGGGGACAGGGACGGTTTAGGGTACAGGTTAGGGTACGACAACGGTTTAGGGTGAGCGTACGTGTTAGGGTACGGGTTAGTGTTAGCTTACGCGTTAGGAGTAGGGGACGGGTTAGTGTAAGGCTTCGGGTAAGGGTTAGCTTTAGGGTTAGAGTTAGGTTTAGCGTCAGGGTTAGGGGACGGGGACAGTTTAGGGTACAGGTTAGGGTACGACAACGGTTTAGAGTGAGCATACGTTTTAGGTTACGGGTTAGTCTTAGCATACGGGTTAGGATTAGGTTACGGGTTAGGGTAAGGCTTCGGGCAAGGGTTAGGGTTAGGGTTAGGTTTAGGGTTAGGTTTAGGGGATGGGTACGGTTTAGGGTACAGGTTAGTGTACGACAACAATTTAGGGTGAGCGTACGTGTTAGGGTACGGGTTAGTGTTAGCGTACGGTTTAGGATTATGGTACGTGTTAGGGTAAGGCTTCAGGTAAGGGTTAGTGTTAGGGTTAGGGTTAGGGGATGGGGACGGTTTAGGGAACAGGTTAGGGTACGCCAACGTTTTAGGGTGAGCGTACGTGTTAGGGTACAGGTTAGTGTTATCGTACGGGTTAGGAATAGGGGACGGTTTAGGGTAAGGCTTCAGGTAAGGATTAGGGTTAGGGTTAGGGTTAGGGGACGGGGATGGTTTAGGGTACACGTTAGGGTACGACAACGGTTTAGGCTGAGCATACGTGTCAGGGTACGGGTTAGTGTTAGCGTACAGGTTAGGACTAGGGGACGGTAAAGGTAAGGCTTCGGGTAAGGGTTAAGGTTAGGATTAGGGTTAGGGGACGGGGACAGACACTGTTTAGGTTACAGGTTAGGGTACGACAACGGTTTAGGGAGAGCGTACGTGTCAGGGTACGGGTTAGTGTTAGCGTAGGGGTTAGG
>NW_021698386.1:0-2732 GCF_005190385.1 Monodon monoceros
GAGGCCACATGTGCTGGGTTCCTCAACTTTCGATGATGTGGGTGTGGCCCCACTGGTGTGAGGACACTCCTGTCTTGTTCCAATCCACTTGGTGATGTGGGCATTCTGGTGATAGTCTGATCTTGCCTGGGTTCCTCACACTTTTGTGAGGTGGGCCTGTTCTGTGAAGTCCCTCCAGCCTGGCACATGTCGCCTTGGGGACTTGGGCATTCTGATGTCGTTTGGCACATGCTGGGAACCTCCTGCCCTCGGTGATGAGGCCCACTCTGGCGTCAGGGCTAACTGCTGGGCTCCCCCAAATTTCCTGATGCGCGCCCATTGGTACTAGGACAACCTTGCCAGGTTCCCATCCCCATGGGTATGTGTGCCTTCTGCTTTGAGGTCCTAACGGCTGGCGTGCTCACACTTTCATATTCTATGGCCTTGTGGTGTGAGTTCACTGCAGCCGGTATCCCATAGCCTTGGTGCTCCCGGCCGCGAGGTAATGTTTTCCAACTGCTGGATTCCTCAAGTTTTCAATTCCACGTGCCCTCTGTTATGAGGCTCCTCCTGCCGGTCTCACTACCAGACCCTGGGTGAAGTGGCTCCTCTGGTTTGAGGCCACATGCCCTGGGCTCCTCAACTTTCGATGATGTGAATGTGGCCCCACTGGGGTGAGGACACTCCTGCCTGGTTCCCATCACCTTGGTGATGTGGGCCTTCTGGTGAGAGTATGATCCTTCCTGGTTTCCTCAGAGTTTTGTGCGGTGGGCCCTGTCCTTTGTGGTCACTCCTGCCTGGTGCATGTCGCCTTGTAGAATTGGGCCCTCTGGTGTCATTTGGAGCCTGCTGGAAGCCTCGTCCCCTCGGTGATGAGGGTCACTCTTGCGTCAGGCCCTAACTGCGGGGCGCCCCCACATTTTCTGATGTGCGCCCATTGGTACCAGGAAAACCCTGCCAGGTTCCCATCCCCATGGGGATGTGGGCCTTCTGCTCTGAGGACCCGACGGCTCTCTTGTTCACACTTTCATGGTCTGGGGCCCTCTGGTTTGAGTTCACTGCGGCCTGGATCCCATAGCCTGGGTGATCCTGGTCGCCTGCTGGGGCGATACAACTGCTGGATTCCTCACCATTTTTATTCCATTGGCCCTCTCTTGTGAGGCTCCTCCTGCATGCCTCACTCCCAGCCCCTTGATGATGTGGGCCTCCCGTTGAGAGACTCATCTCCTCTGAGTTCTCATCATTCTGTGAGGTGGGCCCTCTTCTGTGAGGTCACTCGTGCCCAGGACACGTTGCCTTGGCGACGTAGGCCCTCTGGTGTCAGTTGGAGCCTGCTGGGAGCCACCTCCCCTCGGTGATGAGGCCCTTTCTGGCCATAGGCCCTAACTGCTGGTCTCCCCCAAAGTCCTGAGGTGCGTCCAGTGATGCCAGGACACCCCTGCCAGGTTCCCCTCCACATGTCAATGTGGGCCTTCTGCTATGAGGTGCCAACGGCTGGCTTGCTCACACATTCATGGTGTGGGGCTCTCTGGTGTGAGTGCACTGCGGCCTGGATCCCATAGCTTCGGTGCTCCGGGCCGCCTGCTGGGTGGTTCCAACTGCTGGATTCCTCAACTTTTCCATTCTATGGGCCATCTGTTGTTAGGATCCACCTGCCTGCCACACTTCCAGCCCCTTTGTGATGTGATTCATCTGGTTTGGGGCCACATGTGCTGGGTTCCTCAACTTTCAATGATGTGGATGTGACCCCACTGGTGTGCGGACACTCCAGCATGTTTTCCATCGCCTTGGTGATGTGAGGCCTCTGGTGAGAGTCTGATCCTTCCTGGGTTGCTCAACGTTCTGTGAGGTGGGCTCTGTACTGTGAGGTCACTCCTGCCTGGCACATGTCGCTTTGGCGACGTGGACCTCTGGTGTCAGTTGGAGCCTGCTGGGGACCTCCGGCCCTCAGTGATGTGGGACCCCCTGGCGTCAGGCCCTAACTCCTGGACGCCCCCAAATTTCCTGATGTGCGCCCAGTGGTGCCAGGGCACCCCTGACATGTTCCCATCCCCCTGGGGGTGTGGGCCTTCTGCTTTGAAGTCCCAACGACTGGCTTGCTCACACTTTCATTGTGTGGGGCCCGCTGGTGTGAGTTCACTGCGACCTGTATCACATAGCCTCTGTGATCCGGGCCACCTGCTGTGGGGTTCCAACTGCTGGATTCCTCACCTTCTTTATTCCATTGGCCCTCTCTTGTGAGGCTGCTCCTGCCTGCCTCACTCCCAGGCCCTTGGTGATATATGGGTCCTCTGATTTGAGGCCACATGGGCTGGGTTCCTCAACTTTCGATGATGTGGATGTGGTGCAACTGGTGTGACGACACTCCTGCGTGGTGCCCAGCCCCTTGGTGATGTGGGCCTTCTGTTGAGAGACTCATTTGCTCTGAGTTTCTCATCGTTATGTGAGGTGGGCTCTATTCTGTGAGTTCACTCCCGCCTGGAACACTTTGCCTTGGCGACGTGGGCCATCTGTTGTCAGTTGGAGCCTGCTGGGAACCTCCGGCCGTCAGTGATGAGGGCCTCTCTGGCGTCAGGCCCTAACTCCTGGGCTCCCCCAAATTTTCTGATGTGCGTCCAGTGGTGCCAGGACACCCCTGCCTGGTGCCCAGCCCCTAGGTGATGTGGGGCCTCTGGAGAGAGTATTATCCTGCCTGGGTTCCTCGCCGATTTGTGAGGTTGTCCCTGTTCTTTGTGGTCACTCCTGCCTGGTGC
>NW_021698387.1:0-1036 GCF_005190385.1 Monodon monoceros
TAGTGTACGGCAATGGTTTATGGTGAGCGTACGTGTTAGGGTACGGGATAGTGTTAGCGTACTGGTTAGGATTAGGTGACGTGTTAGGGTAAGGCTTCGGGTAAGGGTTAGGATTAGGGTTAGGTTTAGGGTTAGGGTTAGGTGACGGGGACGGTTTAGCGTACAGGTTAGGGTACGACAACGGTTTAGGGTGAGCGTACGTGTTAGGGTACGGGTTAGTGTTAGCGTACGGGTTAGGATTAGGGGACGTGTTAGGGTAAGGCTTCGGGTAGGGCTTAGGGTTAGTGTTAGGGGACGGGGCCAGGGACGGGGACGGTTTAGGATACAGGTTAGTGTACGACAACAGTTTAGGCTGAGTGTACGTGTTAGGGTATGGGTTAGTGTTAGCGTACAGGTTCGGTTTAGGGGACGTGTTAGGGTAAGGCTTCGGGTAAGTGTTAGGGATAGGGTTAGGGTTAGGGTTAGGGGACGGAGACGGTTTAGGGTACAGGTTAGGGTATGACAACGGTTTACGGTGAGCGAACGTGTTAGGGCACGGGTTAGTGTTAGCGTACGGGTTAGGATTAGGGGACAGGTTAGGGTAAGGCTTCGGTTAAGGGTTAGGGTTAGGGTTATAGTTAGGTTTAGGGTTAGGGGACGGGGACGGTTTAGGGTACAGTTTAGGGTACGACAAAGGTTTAGTGTGAGCGTACGTGTTAGGGTACGGGTTAGTGTTAACGTACCGGTTAGGATTAGGCGATGCTTTAGGGTAAGGCTTCGGGTACAGGTTAGGGTTAGTGTTAGCATTAGGGCTAGGGGACGGGGACGGTTTAGGGTACAGGTTAGGGTACGACAACAGTTTAGGGTGAGCGTACGTGTTAGTTTACGGGTTAGTGTTAGCGTACGGGTTGGATTAGCGGACGGGTTAGGTTAAGGCTTCGGGTAAGGGTTAGGGTAAGGGTTAGGGTTAGGGGAAAGGGGATGGTTTAGGGTACAGGTTAGGGTACGACAACGGTTTAGGGTGAGCGTACGTGTTAGGGCACGAGTTAGAGGTAGC
>NW_021698388.1:0-3070 GCF_005190385.1 Monodon monoceros
GGAAAGGGAAAGTTTAGGCCTTCAATTGTTGGAAGATAGGTCCTTCTTAGTCTTTCAATAGTTTCCACTTAGTATGTGTTTAACAAGCTCATCGTCATTCTCTCTGCATGTAACGTCGTGGCTTCTCCAAAGGCCCTGTTTACTCTTTCTCCTCCTCTTCTTCTTCATTTCATTAATTAGTTTGGGGAGTTTTGTAGGCATACCATGCAATCTTCTTTTCCTTTTGAAATCTTGGAGGTTGAACAAGGAAGGGATGCAAATGTCAGTGAAGTTTTCTCAGTTACCCGTGAGCATGGTGGCCAAGGGGAAGGGCTCTGGAGGCAAAGTGCCTGGGCCTGAGTGCTGGCTCTCACTGTCACGGGGGTGAGACCCTGAGAAGGTTAGCTCAGCTTTTCAGTGCCTCGGTATTCTCATCTGCAATAAGGGGTGGTAAAGTCCTTCACTATCTTCCAGGGTTTTTATGTGGACTTAGTAAGTTATTCCACAGTAAACCACTGAGGAACAGTGCTGGTCACTCAGTAAAGCTCGAGAAAGCTGCTATTATCCTCATTAGGAAGTCTTTTATTTCCCCTTCTAACTGTACCACTGCTGACCTTCAACATTCCCCAGAACAAATTACGACTGTTTAAATGTTTAGCTGACCTCTTCTCCCTCATATGAGTGACCTGCATCTGGAAAACTGGTTGGTTTGGATGGTCATCTAACTGGTGATCTAAAGGCAGTGGGGCACTGGATCCAACTTCATCAGATTCCTGTACCCTGGGCAGGCATGACGATTGTTTAGCTCATGGTAGACAATCTCTTGCACATGTTTCTATAGCAAGAGCTTTTCATAGATAGTCAGACATACCCTTAAGTATTATAAGAAAAGTGCAAGTAGGTACCAGTGACATGTCTCTTTGGTTGTTGTTGTTTGAAGAAATCAAAGGAAGAAAATAGAATTTACCTGGAAGTTATAGATTTCCTTCTTCAGTTATGACGGGGTATTTGTAGCAAGCTGGCATTCACCCTGAAAACGACTAAGTCAAGTGTGGATTAAAGGAATTCTGTTTGAAGTTTTGGAGAAATGCAGCTGGGACCCACAGGATCAGCTCCAGAGAGAGAGAAGCTCACTGGAATGAACCTAATTCTCTACCTTTTCCCCTTAGGCCCAAAGGGCACTTGCGCGAACCCTCGGCTCCCGCGGCTTCTGGGAGCTGAGGAGTCAGTGGGGCCGACCCCTGCCCTCGGGGGCATAGCTGTGGATCCGAGGACTCTGCGGTCCGTGCGGGAGCCCAAAGGCCGACTGTGGGAGGCTCGGGGGGTCCTCCCTTCGGGGCAGGCTCGGAACCCTAAAACCACGCCCTCTTGGAAGCCGCAGACTCCTTGCCTGAGAGGTCTTGGGGTGTCAAGGTTCATTCTTCAGTTTAAAAAGTTGGCCACCAGGATAGTGGTGGCAGGACCTACGGATTTCAGGGGTGTGTCACTAAGCTGTAGCACCTGCCGTGTTTCCGTAGTGTAGCGGTTATCACGTTCGCCTCACACGCGAAAGGTCCCCGGTTCGAAACCGGGCGGAAACAAACGTTCTTCCTTTCTGAAACTTTTACCTTCCCTTTCAAAAAAGCAAAACGGCCGAAAGGCAGGGGCTGAGGCAGCGGGCGCAGCTGCATTTTCCATCCCCAAGGTACAGGCCAGGAGTTCCGTTGCTGCCTGAGAGCCTGCTCAGCGCTAGGAGCCAGCCCTCCTTTCTCCGCTCTGAGTCACTGCGGAGTCCAGGCCACAGCCAGCTGACCCAAGTGTGCAAAGGACAAGGCTGACTTCGGCTCATTTTTACATCCGGAAATCCCCTCACCTCCTAAGCAGGCGCCTAAATCTCTTGCACATGTTCACGCGAGTTATGTCTCTGGAAACCAAGGAGTTCATCCCTGGCTTGGCTTCACACAAGTTCATCCCTTCACACTTGGCTTTCCCCCACCTCGGCACACTTACGCAACAGTTTGATTTGCGTGACGGAACAAAAGAGACCGAACCCAACTGTGCACCGGGGACTCGAGCCAAAGACACGGAAATGAACAATGTCAGGCTCCCCTAACTGAGCTGGTCGCGGAGGAGAAGGAGCCCGTACCGGTGCCGTTAACCAGGAGAGCCCCCAGAGCCACGGCAGACGTCAGGAAGTGGACGGATCCGCCCATCACCTGCTGACATCCCAGTCGGCAGCTGACTCAAGAGAAAACCGAGGTTCAGAAAGAGAGCATGACCTTGGCTCGCAGCACACAGCACTGAAGCTAGACCAGGACGGACCTTGTGTCCTGTCTCAGAGCCCACAGCGTCGCCCAGGACTGCAGATGTGCAGGGTGATGAGCAGCCGGGCAAGGGCTGGGAGCCTTGCACAGCTGCATTCAGCCCTGGGCTTCTGGGAAATGTCCGTTCCTGCTCTCCAGGTCTCTGAAGTGTAATCTTTACTTCTTTTAAAATTTTCATATAGAGACGCTAAGTCGAGGTTCCTGCATGGTTCCCTGGTGGTCTAGTGGCTAGGATTCGGCGCTTTCACCGCTGCGGCCCGGGTTCGATTCCCGGTCAGGGAAGCCTTTTCCCCCCCCCCCTTTTTTTTCCCCTTCAGCATCTCCACTGGCAGGAGTCTTCCTCTTCCTGCCCCGACCAGAGCTGTGTTTTACTTCAAGGTTCAGATGCAGAAGAGCTTCTGCACTGAGTCCCCAAATGCCGGTGAGTCCCGGCCTCAGGGTCCTTGACATCGCGCAGGCTGGAGGAGGTGAGATGTAATGAACAGCCTGGGCTGGCCAGCTCTCGCCTCGGCTCTTTTCTCCCTGCATGTTACAAACCCGAAGACTTATTTACAGAGTTTTCATCCCAAGAGCATCGGGGACTCGAGTTCATTGAAAACCAAAACGAAAACCCTTTGAAACATACAAAAAAGTTGCAAGAGTAATAACATCATATATTCTATACGTAAGTGCACAGTAAACACTTTCCCACGTTGGGTTTCTCACTCTCTCTCCGTATATAAGAATGGCGATACCACTTGAGAGTTCCTTGCAGACATCTCCACTCAAGATTGCTCCTTTCGTTTGGC
>NW_021698389.1:0-626 GCF_005190385.1 Monodon monoceros
CCTTACACTGACACATCCCGTAATCCTAAACCGTACGCTAACTCTAAACCGTACACTAACACGTACGCTCACCCTAAACCATTGTCATACAATAACCTGTACCCTAAACCGTCCCCATCCCCTAACCCTAACCCTAACCCTAACCCTAACCCTAAAACGTCCCCGTCCCCTATCCCTAACCATAACCCTTACCCGAAGCCTTACCCTTACCCGTTACCTAATCCTAACCCGTACACTAACACTAACCCGTGCCCTAACGCGTCTGCTCACCCTAAACCGTTGTCGTACCTTAACCTGTACCCTAAACTGTCCCCGTCCCCTAAACCTAACCTTAACCCTAACCCTAACCCTTATCCGAAGCCTTACCCTAAACCGTCCCCTAATCCGAACCCGTACGATAACTCTAACCCGTACCCTAACACGTACGCTCACCCTAAACCAATCTCATAACCTAACCTGTACCCTAAACCGTCCCCGTCCCGTAACCCTAACCCTAACCTTAACCCTAACCCTAACCCTTACCCGAAGCCTTACCCTAACCCGTCCCCTAATACTAACCCGTACGCTAACACTAACCCTTACCCTAACACGTACGCTCACCCTAAACCGTTGTCATACCCTAACCT
>NW_021698389.1:726-1838 GCF_005190385.1 Monodon monoceros
CCTAACCTTAACCCTAACCCTAACCCTTACCCGAAGCCTTACCCTAACCCGTCCCCTAATACTAACCCGTACGCTAACACTAACCCTTACCCTAACACGTACGCTCACCCTAAACTGTTGTCGTAAACTAACCTGTACCCTAAATCGTCCCCGTCCACGTCACCTAAAGCTAACCCTAACCCTATCCCTAACCCTTACCCGAAGCCTTACACTAACCCGTCCCCTAATCCTAACCCGTACGCTAACACTATCCCTTACCCTAACACGCACGCTCACCCTAAACCATTGTCGTACTCTAACCTGTACCCTAAACCGTCCCCTTCCCCAAACCCTAACCCTAACCCTAACCCTTACCCAAAGCCTTAGCCTAACCCGTCCCATAATCCTAACCCGTACGCTAACACTCACCCTTACCCTAACATGTACGCACACCCTAAACCGTTGTCATACCCTAACTTGTACCCTAAACCGTCCCCATCCTCTAACCCTAACCCTAACCCTAACCCTAACCCTAAACCTTACCCGAAGCTTTACCTTAACCCGTCCCCTAATCCTAACCCGTACGCTAACACTAACCTTTACCCTAACACGTACGCTCACCCTAAACAATTGTCGTACCCTAACCTGTACCCTTAACCATCCCTGTCCCCTAACCCTAACCCTAAACCTAACCCTAACTCTTACCCGAAGCCTTACCCTAATCCATCCCCTAATCCTAACCGGTACGCAAACACTAACCCGTGCCCTAACACGTACGCTCATCCTAAACTGTTATCATACCCTAACCTGTACCCTAAACCGTCCCCGTCCCCTATCCCTAACCCTAACCCTAAACCTTACCCGAAACCTTACCTTAACCCGTACCCTAATCCGAACCCGTACGCTAAGAGTAACACGTACCCTAACACGTACGCTCACCCTAAAGCATTCTCGTACCCTAACCTGTACAGTGAACCGTCTCCGTCCCCATCCTCTAACCCTAACCTTAACCCTAACCCTAACCCTTACACTAACTCGTCCCCTATTCCTAACCCGTACGCTAAAACTATCCCGTGCCCTACAACGTATGCTCACTCTAAACCGTTGTCGTACCCTAACCTGTACCCTAAACC
>NW_021698390.1:0-3427 GCF_005190385.1 Monodon monoceros
TTTTTTTTTTTAAACATCTGTATTGGGGTATAAGTGCTTTACGGTGGTGTGTTAGTTTCTGCTTTATAACAAAGTGAATCAGTTATACATATACATATGTTCCCATATCCCTTCCCTCTTGCGTCTCCCTCCCTCCCACCCTCCCTATCCCACCCCTCCAGGCGGTCACAAAGCACCGAGCTGATATCCCTGTGCTATGTGGCTGCTTCCCACTGGATATCTACCTTACTTTTGGTAGTGTATATATGTCCATGCCTCTCTCTCGCTTTGTCACAGCTCACCCTTCCCCCTCCCCATATCCTCAAGTCCGTTGTCCAGTAGGTCTGTGTCTTTATTCCTGTCTTACCCCTAGTTTCTTCATGACATATTTTTTTCTTAAATTCCGTATATATGTGTTAGCATACGGTATTTGTCTCTCTCTTTCTGACTTACTTCACTCTGTATGACAGACTCTAAGTCTACCCACCTCATTACAAACAGCTCAATTTCGTTTCTTTTTATGGCTGAGTAATATTCCATTGTATATATGTGCGACACCTTCTTTATCCATTCATCCGATGCTGGGCACTTAGGTTGTCTCCATGTCCAGGCTATCGTAAATAGAGCTGCAATGAACATTTTGGTACATGACTCTTTTTGAATTATGGTTTTTCTCAGTCAGGGTATGTGCCCAGTAGTGGGATTGCTGGGTCATACGGTAGTTCTACTTGTACTTTTTTAAGGAACCTCCCTACTGTTCTCCATAGTGGCTGTACCAATTCACGTTCCCACCAGCAGTGTAGGAGTGTTCCCTTTTCTCCACACCCTCTCCAGAATTTATTGTTTCCAGATTTTTTGATGATGGCCATTGTGACTTGTGTGAGATGATATCTCATTGTAGTTTTGATTTGCATTTCCCTAATGTTTAATGATGTTGAGCATTCTTTCATGTGTTTGTTGGCAGTCTGTATATCTTCTCTGGAGAAATGTCTGTTTAGGTCTTCTGCCCATTTTAGGATTGGGTTGTTTGTCTTTTTTTTATTGAGCTGCATGAGCTGCTTGTAAATTTTGGAAACTAATCCTTTGTCAGTTGCTTCATTTGCAAATCTCTTCTCCCATTCTGAGGGTTGTCTTTTGGTCTTGTTTATGGTATCCTTTCCTGTGCAAAAGCTTTGAAGTTTCATTAGGTCCCATTTGTTTATTTTTGGTTTTATTTCCATTTCTCTAGGAGGTGGGTCAAAAAGGATCTTGCTGTGATTTATATCATAGAGTGTCCTGCCTATGTTTTCCTCTAAGAGTTTGATAGTTTCTGGCCTTACATTTAGGTCTTTAGTCCATTTTGAGCTTATTTTTGTGTATGGTGTTCGGGAGTGATCTAATCTCATACACGTACTTGTACCTGTCCAGTTTTCCCAGCAGCACTTATTGAAGAGGCTGTCCTTTCTCCGCTGTACATTCTTGCCTCCTTTATCAAAGATAAGGTGACGATGTGTGCGTGGGTTTATCTCTGGGCTTTCTATCCTGTTCCATTGATCTGTATTTCTGTTTTTGTGCCAGTACCATACTGTCTTGATTACTGTAGCTTTGTAGTATAGTCTGAAGGCAGGGAGCCTGATTCCTCCAGCTCCGTTTTCCGTTCTCAAGATTGCTTTGGCTATTCGGGGTCTTTTGTGTTTCCATACAAATTGTGAAATTTTTTGTTCTAGTTCTGTGAAAAATGCCAGTGGTAGTTTGATAGGGATTGCATTGAATCTGTAGATTGCTTTGGGTAGTAGAGTCACTTTCACAATGTTGATTCTTCCAATCCAAGAACATGGTGTATCTCTCCATCTATTGGTATCATCTTTAATTTCTTTCATCAGTGTCTTATAATTTTCTGCATACAGGTCTTTTGTCTCCTTAGGTAGGTTTATTCCTAGATATTTTATTCTTTTTCTTGCAGTGGTAAACGGGAGCGTGTTGTTTAATTTCACTCTCATATTTTTCATCGTTAGTGTATAGGAATGCAAGAGATTTCTGGGCATTAATTTTGTATCCTGCTACTTTACCAAATTCATTGATTAGCTCTCGTAGTTTTCTGGTAGCATCTTTAGGATTCTCTGTGGATAGTATCATGTCATCTGCAGACAGTGACAGCTTTACTTCTTCTTTTCTGATTCGGATTCCTTTTATTTCCTCTTCTTCTCTGATTGCTGTGGCTAAAACTTGCAAAACTATGTTGAATAAGAGTGGTGAGAGTGGGCAACCTTGTCTTGTTCCTGATCTTAGTGGAAATGCTTTCAGTTGTTCACCATTGAGGACGATGTTGGCTGTGGGTTTGTCACATATGGCCTTTAATTATGTTGAGGAAAGTTCCCTCTGTGCCTCCTTTCTGCAGGGTTTTTATCATAAATGGGTGTTGAATTTTGTCGAAAGCTTTCTCTGCATCTATTGAGATGATCACATGGTTTTTCTCCTTCAGTTTGTTGATATGGTGTACACGTTGATTGATTTGCATATATTGAAGAATCCTTGTATTCCTGGAATAAAGCCCACTTGATCATGGTGCATGATCCGTTAAATGTGCCGTTGGATTCTGTTTGCTAGTATTTTGTTGAGGATTGTTGCATCTATGTTCCTCAGTGATATTGGCCTGTAGTTTTCTTCCTTTGTGACATCCTTGTCTGGTTTTGGTATCAGGGTGACGGTGGCCTCGTAGAATGAGTTTGGGAGTGTTCCTCCCTCTGCTCTATTTTGGAAGAGTTTGAGAAGGATAGGTGTTAGCTCTTCTGTAAATGTTTGGTCGAATTCGCCTGTGAAGCCATCTGGTCCTGGGCTTTTGTTTGATGGAAGAGTTTTTTTTTTTTAAACATCTGTATTGGGGTATAAGTGCTTTACGGTGGTGTGTTAGTTTCTGCTTTATAACAAAGTGAATCAGTTATACATATACATATGTTCCCATATCCCTTCCCTCTTGCGTCTCCCTCCCTCCCACCCTCCCTATCCCACCCCTCCAGGCGGTCACAAAGCACCGAGCTGATATCCCTGTGCTATGTGGCTGCTTCCCACTGGATATCTACCTTACTTTTGGTAGTGTATATATGTCCATGCCTCTCTCTCGCTTTGTCACAGCTCACCCTTCCCCCTCCCCATATCCTCAAGTCCGTTGTCCAGTAGGTCTGTGTCTTTATTCCTGTCTTACCCCTAGTTTCTTCATGACATATTTTTTTCTTAAATTCCGTATATATGTGTTAGCATACGGTATTTGTCTCTCTCTTTCTGACTTACTTCACTCTGTATGACAGACTCTAAGTCTACCCACCTCATTACAAACAGCTCAATTTCGTTTCTTTTTATGGCTGAGTAATATTCCATTGTATATATGTGCGACACCTTCTTTATCCATTCATCCGATGCTGGGCACTTAGGTTGTCTCCATGTCCAGGCTATCGTAAATAGAGCTGCAATG
>NW_021698391.1:0-2417 GCF_005190385.1 Monodon monoceros
ACTTTGTCAACCTATGACATTATTTTTCAAAAGCATTTTTGTTATTTTGAATCCCTGCGTGGACATATTGAAAACAGCACTCCAATGATTGCTGGAGAGCAAAGGATGCAACCTGAAATTGAGAGTAAAATATATTAGTTTATCCAGATTCACATATTTGTATAAATTACTAGAAAATCATCTGAAGAAAAACAGACCCGAATGAAAAAAATGTCCAGGGTCAGCTGGGGAGTGGCTGTGTTTGGGAAAGTGGTCACACCAGGGACTCTTCAACAGGAATGGTAATGTTTCACTTCACACAGTGGCTGGAGGACACAGGAGTGTCTGCGATGTTATAATGTGAGCACGTTGCATGTAAAAGCCATTGCTGACCTCATCTAGGGGATCTGATGCGCGGGAGCTGGTAGTGGGTGGAGGCATCCAGAAGGTGGTGGTAGAAGAGGAACGTTGTACACGTAACGCCTAAGGCCTGACCAGAGGACGACCACTGTTCTAGAAACTGGACACAAATCCAACTTCTACGGCCAATCTTAGAAGACAAACTGAGGCATATTTAAAGTTTTAACACTTTATGTGAGCAAAAATAGATTCAATTCAGGCACCACAAAGCAGAAGAGGTGAGGAGCACTCCAGCCACAGGAGCTGCAGACATGTTTATTTTAAAAGGGCAGAAGCAAAGCAAGGAAATGACTGATTTACTATGGCTTTAACGCCTAGTTGGTCGTTTGTGACTGGTTGTCCTCAGCGGTTTTCGTCACCCTGAGGCGTTGACAGGCTTAGATTTTGGTTGGTTTACGTAGGCAGCCGCATCACTAGAGCCACTGCAGTCTAACGGCCTCCTTGCAGGGTTAATTTACTGACACCAATCGTCTGAGTCCTTCCTCTCACTCAGTCACTTCACTTCCTACGCCTCAGTTTCTCCTCTGTAAAGTGGATATTCAGTAGTAAATTCTCGGAGTTGTCAGTACAAATAAATAAACAAAGTGATTATTAGTAACCACAATCATGTCCTGAATGCACGGAACACGTCACCGTTTGCCAACCACCGTGTCAAGTCAGCAGAAACTACAGAAATTAAGGGCTCTCCGCAGAAACTACAGAAATTCTCTCCGCAGAAATTAAGGGCTCTCCGCAGAAATTCACACACCCGCGCACCAGGTAACGGACCACAGGCAAACGTTCGCTCAGCCTCTCCTGTGTCCCTCGCGAAGTGCACACTCCTGGGCGGCGCGAGCACAGACACTTAGCGGGAGTTTACTTTTAAAATGCGCTGATACCATCATGTCTCACTTTTGTTTGGATCAGTCAGCAAACGCGTTTTCGAAACCCCAAATTCTCCACATCTCCTACCTTTCGCGCCGTCCTAGTCTCGAAGCTTCCACCACTGCTCCTCAAGCCGGGTCCCCTTGGGAGGCGGGGCTGCGTGCTGGCGCACAGGGCGTGCACTGAGGTCCTCGAGCCCCGCCCCCACGGGCCCGCCCGGAAGTTTAAACCGCCGCGCCGCGTCTCGCGGGGCGTTGAGGCCGGCGCCAACAGCCGGCGATGCGGGGGCGCGGGGTCGTGGCATGGAGGGGGCCGGCGTAGCTGGGGCCCGTGGCCCTGCGTCTTCCGCCTGCTACGCGGGTCCTGCCCACGCTGCGGCGCCGCAGCCGCCGGGCGGTGGGCGCCCGAGGGGCCGGGAGGCGAGCAGGGACCGCCAGGCGGCTGTGGGCATCGTGTCCGCAGCCAGCGTCCCCGAGGCCACGCTCTGGTCATGATCACTCGGTGAAGCTGCGCCGCGACAGCGTGGCCGACTTCTGGCGCTGTGAGGACCTGTGTGCGCTGCAGGACTCGCTGCCTCTGCCCGCCGTTCGCGCTTCCCTGCGGGAGGGCTGCTGGACTTCAACACCGACCGCCTCGTGGGGTAGACTGGACGCCGCTCTTGAGCACCCTCTGCCCGTGATCTGTATCCAGAGTTTCTTCCAGCCACGGCTTGGCGAGACAGGTTTGTAGTTCCCGCTTCCAGGGGCCCTCATGTGGGCGCTGAGAAGCGGGGTTTTAGATGGTGCAAGGTGGAGGGTGGGCACTAGAACCGGTGCCCAGTGCCCGGGTGTGCGTGCACTAGACGGGGCGTGCGGCTTAGGACCCCTGCCAGCTCGGTGACCCCGGCCGAGTGCTTTAAGGCTTCTAGGTCTCAAGTGTTCTCATCTGTAGCATGGGCTTAACAGGACCCAGCCTCTGTGGGGGTTACAAGGTCTCACTCTGTTAATGCTTGTAGACTCTACAATGTAGAACACTTAGCACAGTTTGGAGCGTCGTTAATAGTTGCACAGATGTTACCTGGTGTGTTGAATGACTTTGCCTGGTACAGACCAAAGCTATTAGGAAATTGATATATCCCAGCTTCATTTCCTTTCCATTCAAACAGGGCTCAGGAA
>NW_021698392.1:0-612 GCF_005190385.1 Monodon monoceros
ACCCATGGAATGGGTACCATGCAGTATGACTTCAAGGGTCTGCATTGCTCACCGAACCTCACCAATGCTATCAGCCCGAAGTGGTCCAGCCTTATGTCTCACCCAGCTCTGGGTGTAGATGTGGTAAATCCAGGTTGCATCACAAGCCTTGAATGAATTATTTAAGAATTGCGCTCTATTTCACTGTCACTGTGTTTTGTTTTTGTATTTTATTTTGATAATGGGATTTATCAGATTTTCACTGCTGCATTTATGCCATTGTGCACACGCTTGATTCTCTTACGGAGACATAAATATCCATGAGTTTTAAGATTCTTACTTGTCAGGTATATTCCTAGGCGTTGAATATGGGGTGTTGATTCCGTTTCGTTGAGCAAGGAGTAGGTCTTGACTATTACATATTTGGCTTATGGAACGGTATCTATGCTGATTTCAATCTCTGGTTTTATGCAGCACCTCAACTCACCTTTCCCCATAAGCAAGCATAAGTTGGTTTTCTAAATTTGAGACCCTGTTCTGTTTTGTAATTCAGTTCATTGTAGCCAAGTTTACATTCCGTGTATTAGTGATATCTTATGATGTTTCTTTTTCTGTGTGACTTATTTCACTTAG
>NW_021698392.1:712-1255 GCF_005190385.1 Monodon monoceros
GTCACTGTGTTTTGTTTTTGTATTTTATTTTGATAATGGGATTTATCAGATTTTCACTGCTGCGTTTATGCCATTGTACACACGCTTGATTCTCTTACGGAGACATAAATATCCATGAGTTTTAAGATTCTTACTTGTCAAGTGTATTCCTAGGCGTTGAATATGGGGTGTTGATTCCATTTCGTTGAGCAAGTAGTAGGTCTTGACTATTACATATTTGGCTTATGGAACGGTATCTGTGCTGATTTCAATCTCTGGTTTTATGCAGCACCTCAACTCACCTTTCCCCATAAGCAAGCATAAGTTGGTTTTCTAAATTTGAGACCCTGTTGTGTTTTGTAATTCAGTTCATTGTAGCCAAGTTTACATTCCGTGTATTAGTGATATCTTATAATGTTTCTTTTTCTGTGTGACTTATTTCACTTAGAATCATCGTATCTGAATCCCCTCATTATGGCGCGATGGGCCTGATGACATAGATTTCATTGCTGAGTGATATTCCATTGTACGTACGTACCACAACTTCTTTATCCATTTTTCGCT
>NW_021698393.1:0-2236 GCF_005190385.1 Monodon monoceros
TCACAGTGAACACCGCTGTCGACGACACTGCAGAGATCCCACCAGTGAGCTTGCAGTTTCTTCTTTGTATCTTCTGACTCCTGTCCTGTGGCTTGTCTGCACCGCATCACTTCCTAGGGAGCAACCTCTGTTCTGCTCAAGTTGAGTGCTTCACCGGGACAAAGATCCTGTGGGTCAGTGGCACACACATCCCGGGAAGGTTCCGAAGGTTGTGAACCCTTCTTTACGTGAATCACAAGGCTCCGGAGGTGACCACCGCGCTGCATCCCTGCGTGGAAACCCCGAGCATCCTTTGTGCGCAGGGGTGGGACTTTTGGGGATGGCATGGGTCGCACCGGTGGGCCTACTTGGGGAAGGCCACTTGGCCTCGACTACATTTGTCCACAAGTTCGCTACCACCGGGGTCTTTCTTCCCGCAGGCCTCGCTAGCCAGGCTCTCAGGCTTCAGTTGTGCGCCAGAAGCCCGTCCACATGTCATGCTCAATTCTTTCCAGGTGCCCCTGTGAATTTTTATCCTTTGGGAGAAGGTGGAATACAGGGCGGAGGGGGAGGGGAAGTGGGTCTTGGGGTTTGGAGGGTCATGTGGAAGAAGGGAGCTTTTTGGCTTGCTTTGGCATGGAGATCTCTCTGCTTCTCAACCTAACCTCTGACACTGGCCTAGTGTTCTCCCTGGAAGACCCGTGAGATCTTGCAGGGGAAATTATGGATCCCCGGTAAACACGCACACACACACACACACACACACACTCTCACACACACTCACACACACACTCACACACGGACACGCACATGCACACATCTCAGAAACCACTTCTGAAGAACCACTCCACACCTTACTCGAAGGCTTCCCCTAACCCGTACCCTAATCCTAACCCGTACGCTAACACTAACCCGTACCCTAACACTTACGCTAACCTTAAACCGTTGTCGTACCGTAACCTGTACCCTAAACCCGTTCCCTAACCCTAACCCTAAACCTAAACCTAAACCTTACCCGAAGCCTTACCCTAAACCGTACCCTCATCCTAACCGTTACACTAACACTAACCCGTACCCTAACACTTACGCTAACCCTAAACCGTTGTCGTACACTAACCTGTACCCTAAACCGTACCCGTTCCCTAACCCTAACTCTAACCCTAACCCTCACCCGTACGCGTTCCCTAACCCGTACCCGTACCCGTACCCTAACAATACCCTAACCCGTACCCTAACACGTACGCTAACCCTAAATCGTTGTCATACCCTAACCTGTACCCTAAACCGTACCCATTCCCTAACCCTAACCTTAACCATAACCCAAAAGCTTACCTGAAGCCTTACCCTAACCCGTACCCTAATTCTAACCCATACACTAATACTAACCCCTACTCTAACACGTACGCTAACCCTAAACCGTTGTCGTACACTAACCTGCACCCTAAACCGTACCCGTTTCCTAACCCTAACCCTAACCCTAACATTAACACTAACGCTTACCCTAATCCTTACCCTAACCCGTACCATAATCCTAATCCGTACAGTAACACTAACCCGTATCCTAACACGTTCGCTAACCCTAAACCGTTGTCGTACCCTAACCTGTACCATAAACCGTACCCGTTCCCTAACCCTAACCCTAACCATAACCATAACCATAACCATAACCATAACCCTAACTCTAACCCTAACCCTACCCCTCACACTAACCCTAACCCTAACCCCTAACCACAACCCCAACCCCAACCCCAACCGTAACCCTAACCCTAACCCTAACCCCTAACCCTAACTAAAACCCTAACCCTACCTCTATCCCTAAACCTAAACCTAACACTAAACCTAAGCCCTAACCACAACACCAACCCCAACCCCAACCGTAACCCTAAATCTAACCCTAACCCTAACCCTAACCCTAAACCTAACCCTAACCCTAACCCTAACCCTATGATGCATTTCCAGGCAGAGCCTCAAAACGAGGGATCAGGGCCTTTATCCAGAGCCGACTGGGATGTGTAGAGAGAAGAAAAAGGTACAACGTAAAAGCTGAGAGGAAACTTTTATTCGGGGATCTTACTGAGGACTAGAGACACGGCGACAGCCACTCACAAAGTGCTATGGAAAGGTTTTGAATTAGTACGGGAGGAAGGAGCCAGGCCATGTAGGAGTTTTCGTTGAATAAAAGAGGAAAAAATAGAAACATGTCGGGGAATACCAAAAGATTGCTGCTAATCACAAAGACAAAAAACAAAACAATGAA